>NW_006773710.1:924084-957839 GCF_000442215.2 Lipotes vexillifer
GTGTGTTAGTTTCTGCTTTATAACAGAGTGAGTCCTTGTACATATACATATGTTCCCATATCTCTTCCCTCTTGCGTCTCCCTCCCTCACACCCTCCCTATCCCACCCCTCTAGGTGGTCACAGATCACGGAGCTGATCTCCGTGTGCTATGCGGCTGCTTCCCACTAGCTATCTACCTTACGTTTGGTAGTGTATATATGTCCATGCCAGTCTCTCGCTTTGTCACAGCTTACCCTTCCCCCTCCCCATATCCTCAAGTCCATTCTCTAGTATGTCTGTGTCTTTATTCCTGTCTTACCCATAGGTTCTTCATGACATTTTTTTTTCTTAAATTCCATATATATGTTAGCATATGGTATTTGTCTTTCTCTTTCTGACTTACTTCACTCTGTATGACAGACTCTAGGTCCATCCACCTCATTACATATAGCTCAATTTCGTTTCTTTTTATGGCTGAGTAATATTCCATTGTATATATGTGCCACATCTTCTTTATCCATTCATCTGCTGATGGGCACTTAGGTTGTCTCCATCTCCGGGCTATTGTAAATAGAGCTGCAATGAACATTTTGGTACATGACTCTTTTTGAATTATGGTTTTCTCAGGGTATATGCCCAGTAGTGGGATTGCTGGGTCATATGGTAGTTCTATTTGTAGTTTTATAAGGAACCTCCATACTGTTCTCCATAGTGGCTGTACCAATTCACATTCCCACCAGCAGTGCAAGAGTGTTCCCTTTTCTCCACATCCTCTCCAGCATTTATTGTTTCTAGATTTTTTGATGATGGCCATTCTGACTGGTGTGAGGTGATACCTCATTGTAGTTTTGATTTGCATTTCTCTAATGATTAATGATGTTGAGCATTCTTTCATGTGTTTGTTGGCAGTCTGTATATCTTCTTTGGAGAAATGTCTATTTAGGTCTTCTGCCCATTTTTGGATTGGGTTGTTTGTTTTTTTGTTATTGAGCTGCATGAGCTGCTTGTAAATTTTGGAGATTAATCCTTTGTCAGTTGCTTCATTTGCAAATATTTTCTCCCATTCTGAGGGTTGTCTTTTGGTCTTGTTTATGGTTTCCTTTGCTGTGCAAAAGCTTTGAAGTTTCATTAGGTCCCATTTGTTTATTTTTGTTTTTATTTCCATTTCTCTAGGAGGTGGGTCAAAAAGGATCTTGCTGTGATTTATGTCATAGAGTGTTCTGCCTATGTTTTCCTCTAAGAGTTTGATAGTTTCTGGCCTTACATTTAGGTCTTTAATCCATTTTGAGCTTATTTTTGTGAATGGTGTTAGGGAGTGATCTAATATCATACTTTTACATGTACCTGTCCAGTTTTCCCAGCACCACTTATTGAACAGGCTGTCCTTTCTCCACTGCACATTCTTGCCTCCTCCTTTATCAAAGATAAGGTGACCATACATGTGTGGGTTTATCTCTGTGCTTTTTATCCTGTTCCATTGATCTATCTTTCTGTTTTTGTGCCAGTACCATACTGTCTTGATTACTGTAGCTTTGTAGTATAGTCTGAAGTCAGGGAGCCTGATTCCTCCAGCTCCATTTTTTGTTTTCAAGATTGTCCTGAGACCTTTTTCTAATGGAGAGCAGTGAGGTGTTCATTACCTGCTAGCAGATTAAACCTACTGTTAGCTTCCTTCCGAGTCTATTAAAGAATGTCATAGTATAAGGCTGAGGACAGAGTATGGGGTTAGCACCTCTCATGAGTGGACTCTGGCCCACGTTCCGTAGCTAGCTGTGGAAAGTTGATTTTTTAATGTGTAAATTGAAGTGATTGGATGGGCTGGTATCTCTTTCTAAAACACCAGTGCTAGTTTATATAATCCATCAATTGATGCACACATAATACCCATTAGGACAACTGCAGGATCTTTAGATCTATTTTTTTTTAAGATGCCAGGGAGCTGGACATTTATTTATTTTTGGAGTAGAAGCAGGATTGGAATGTTCTATTTTTTAGCATTTTAAAGTCAAACCTCTTAGCCTTCACAGAGAGCAGGCAAAGCTGTAACAGACTTTAGTTAAGGCAAGGGGCTCTTGTGGGAATTTATGGGGACTTCAGGGTGGAAGGGGAGTTACATTTGAATGGGAGGGTAGATGACACTGTTTTGAGATTAACTATCCCCTTGTCCAGTAGACTTCTGTCTGTTAGACCTTGGAATGGAGATAGAAGTAAGGGATCACAGGTCCTAATAGAAAGAACAGGATGAAATTTTCTCAGTCATAGTCCTTGAAGGGCAACCCACCATTGCCAGAAGGATCTGAAACAACTAAGGATATAGTGCAGGCTGTTGACCAACCACTCTTTTGCCCTTGGCTCCTTGGACAGCAAGCATTCAATGACCAAGTCTCTTATTTCTGACTTTTGTGAAATTAGATAGCAGTAAGATAAAAAAATTATCTTTTGAAAACACTACTTCTGACCACGTATAGGGTAGCATTTGCTATCTTAATTCTGTAATTCCAAATTCTGGTTTTAAATTAGAGTCTGCCAAAAATATTCCAAATTTTCAGCCCCTCTTTGGGATTTTGGTGAGCCGATTTTCTAATATGGCATTTCCTGTGTACAGCTGAATGAATTCAGCGTGGGTGGGTTGGCCCAGTTGGTAAGGACATGGTGCTAATGAGATGCAGTTGCTTGGTTTGGTTTCTGCCTCCATGGAGGACATTGGATGGTGATTTGTTCGTTGGCCCAGGCTGCAGACCCAGCTTAGTGGTTATCTATCTCCCAGATGCTCTGGCCCACAAAGGAATGAGGTGCGAAAGTGTGGACTAATCGTGAAACCCCATCACCACTCCTGGGAAAGAATTCCTAGTATGGGTCAATACACGTATATGACCAAACAAAGTGTTTGTTTGAAATTCCAAACCTGGGGGTACTCTAAGTTCACTGTACTCAAAGTTGCTGATGGAGTCCAGAGTCTGTTAAAACATAAAAAGCATGTGGTTTACATTTTAAAGACGGAAGACGGTGTATTTAGTTGGCATATTTCAATGTTTTTTTCCTTAGAGATTTTCCCTGCTAAATGGGACTTTTGCAATGGGAGAACAGCATGTGCAGGCAAGGTACATATGGAACTTCATATTTCTGAATTAACTGTAACAAAGCATACAAATTCTTTCTAGGCCTTCCAGCATGTTTCCTTCCAAATTTGGGGCCCAAAAAAGGACAAATTATGCATGAAAGCTATCATCATCATATCTAATTCAGTTCAGTAAGAAAGCTCAGTCACTTTGTTATTCAATATAATACTGAGTGAACACTGCAGAAAATGGAAAGGAAAACAGGTCACCACTCATGATTTCCAGAGGTTTACATTATAGTGAGGAAGGTGGGTATGGATGAATTAAAGATAATACAAAGCAGACCTGAAAAACAACGCACATGGAGGTACAAGGGAGGTGAGCTCACTGGGGAAGAACTGACCACTTCCATCTGGGGAAGCTGTAGAGGGTTTCCTGCAGAAGTTATTCAACTTTTAAAGAATGGGTGACTCTTCCTCCCCTCCTGCCTCCCTTCCTTTCTCTATTCATTTATTCCACAAATATGTCTGAATTCCTACTATGTACCAGTTATAGTGGTAGGTGCTATACTACAGAATCATGCAGTCTTGTGGTGGAGACAGATTTTAAGCAAATTATCATATTACTTACTATGAACTTATATAAATGTTTTGAGGAAAATAATTCGTCTGTATGAGCTCATATACAGCTATATGAGCAATAACAGGGGAAACAGATTTAGACTAGAAGTTCAGGGAATGCTTGACCTGATATGTGCAAAATGGTTAGGTACTGACTAGTGAGAAAAGGCCAGTGGGAGACACACTTTTCAGTTATAGGGACCAGCAGGAAAATGGGTGAGGCCAGGTTTGTGAAAATAATAATTTGTTTCAGAGACAGTTTGCTATGTAGAGAGAGAGAGAATATACTTGTTAAAAGCACATACTCTAGAGCCAGACTGCCTATAGAGTGGTCCTTCAGAATCTACAGGGGTTTGGTTCCAGGACCCACCAACCCTGATACCAAAACTCGAGGATGCTCAGGTCCTTTACATAAAACGGCACGGTATTTGCGTGTAACCTACCTACCTCCTCTCCTGTACTTTTTATCTTCTCTAGATTACTTTAAATACCTAATGCAATTTAAATGCTATGTAAATAGTTGTTACTACTATGTAAATATTATGTAAATAGTTGCCTGCTCTTGGCAAATTCAAGTTTTGCTTTTTGGAACTTTCTGGAATATTTAAAAAAATATATTTTCCATCTGAGGTTGGTTGAATCCTCCATAGATGCAGAACCCATGGATATGGAGGGTCGACTGTATTAAAACCCCAGCTCTGATACCTACTAGCTGTGTGGTCTAGGCACTTTGTTAGCATTTGTAGGCCTCTTTTCTTCTCTGCAAATGGGACAATCATAGCACTGACCTCAGAGACTTGCTTTAAGGATTAAATATATATATATAAAATATTATACATACTATTATATATATTATGAATGAATTAATCTAAACAAATTAATATATTAATATACAACATTAACATAATAATATTATATTACATTATATATATTATATATTATATTATATATATTATATAAATAATATTAAATATATATAAACCATTTAATCCTTAAAATTACTTCTTGAGGTAAGTCCTGTAATATATACATTATATGAACAGATTAGAATATAATACATATTATAGATATGTAGTAGAATATATACTAGAATCTAACATATACTTATGTACATGTATATATATAAGAAGAGTGTGTGGTTCATATTATTATTATTATTATTATTATTATTATTATTATTATTATTATTTTTATACTCTTGAGTCCAAATTGGAAACTTGAAATATCTAATGTAATAAATTTGCATTTGGCCATATATTCCTCTCCCTTACATGACACCTTTTCAATTCTGGAAATGATGAGAATCTCTGAGTTTTCTTTTACTTTTTTTCCTGAAAGAGATCATTCATAGGACAGAATTTCATCACAACTATTTCAACTATGTTGCTGAAACAGAATATTCTTACTCAGTCAAAACAGTGTGATTCTTTTAGAGAAGCCTCATACTTTGAGTGTGTTTTATGAGAGTGGGTTAAATAGTTAAAATAATGCATCCCTCTAAGTTTTCTTTCCTACAATAATCTTTTTTCCTCCAAATATTTTTTGCAGACTTGCCCATCTTAAGATCAGTAACACATGATTTTGCTGTGCCCACAATTTTACTCTTACCTGTTGAATATGTATGAATTTATTTAGCGGCACATTTATGTTCTTGAATTTTTGAGGCATCATGCCATTTCCTTGGTTTTCTTTGTTTTGGCTTTAATATCTAATTTCTTACGATTTTGAACAGTAGAACATCTTATTTTATGCCTTATACTTTCAATACTCATAACTCTTCTTTTTCTATAAAGATTTCTCCCAGATTTAAATAAATTCCTGTCCATTGAACCTTTATTCAAGCACACCATTACATTAATTTACATTACAGCATACGTAAACATGTATGAAACAGAATCATGCATGTATGCTATGTCTT
Source organism: Lipotes vexillifer (assembly GCF_000442215.2). Classification (NCBI taxonomy): domain Eukaryota; kingdom Metazoa; phylum Chordata; class Mammalia; order Artiodactyla; family Lipotidae; genus Lipotes; species Lipotes vexillifer. Next base: position 929,662 of record NW_006773710.1, read on the forward strand.
TCCAATTAGATTAACCTTTGAGGGTAGGAGCCAGGCTCATAACCCTCTTGTAATCTCCCCAAGTGTCCATCACTGGAATCAGGAAATCCTAGTTGAACTGAACTGAAATACTTCCGTATCAGAGCTTTGCAGGATTTATTTTGGGGCAGCTTTCTCAGCTTGTAAGTGTAAATGAGAGCTTAAGTGACTGTGAAAGAAATTATCTTAAATTAAATCAAATAAAAATGTCAATAATATTTCCGAGTTTCCAATTTTGTTGAAGAGTTTTGAAGGACAAAAATAGACTTGCCCATTCCCAACTGCTAACTCGTCATACAAAAAGATATCCAAATAAAACAATGAGATGGTGTAGTTATATACTACATATTTTGAATGAAATTCAGTTACTTGAATTTTGAAAATGGTTTTAATGGGCTAGAAAGATATAAAATGTTGAGCTATTGTGCTTTTTATAGCAACTAAGTTCAGTGTATGACTATGGTTATAAAAATATGCCATGTGAAGGTATCAATCTGCCACATCATTTTCCTAACAGAATTTGTGCATATTCTTCATTTCTAAAGTCATTATCTGAAGATAAAAGTCTGAGATTGAAAACTGTCAGCTCAATCATTTAGGCTTCTAATACCCCAGTCTAACAGTTTACTGAAAATTACTATGGGGAAAACTCAATCACCTCCTTTGAGTGACCTTATTTATACCTCACTTAACCAACTTCTTCAGTGATATTATGGTGTGAACATTTAATGATCCACCTATATTTCCAACGGGCAAAGAGACTAAAGTTTTATATGTGAAAAAAATCACTTGGAGTGTAGAGAGCCTTAGCTTACACTATATAATTTGGTTTATATAACACTATATTTCTAGGTACCAAATTCTTCTGATTAGTTAAAACCACATGAAATAAAATGTGCTAAAATCAAATTAAATTCCTTGGAGTTTTCCTTTTTGGTTTCCAACTTAAGTGCATACTAATCCTTCCACCACATGCTTTTCTATTTCCTAATTCCTTGAACCTCCATGCTCTTTTCCTCCTTAGGAAAAACATCTTCTTAATGAAATTACCTCAGATGTTGAGTGGGAGCAACGGAGCCAGTTCCATCACGGAAGGAACATGACACGATGTGTTGGGTGAAGAGTGCTGTGTGTGCCACGGGGGCTGAACATATGGAGAAGTGTTCGTGTGAAGAAACTCAGGCAGACATGCCACGGTCAGGATGCAGACTTCATCGTGTAGGCAACTGGTGAGCCAAAGAAGTAGAAATAACTTTGCATTAACTTTACAATCATTTGCTAATGCGTACATTATTTAAATGTACATATTTTGGCCATATGTTTGGTCTTATAAAGCTGTGTTATATTTTAATTATTATTATCTGTATATCTCCTTTTAAAAATTACCTTGAAAAAACAAAGAAAAGAGAGTAATTCTTTTTCTCCAGCAATTCATAGGTAAGTGTTTTCCAAAACACTATGGTTTGTTGCGGGTAAGTCATAATGTAAAAGAAACCACTTTCTGGGACTTCCCTGGTGGTCCAGTGGTAAAGAATCCACCTTCTAATGCAGGGGACGTGGGTTCAAGCCCTGGTCAGGGAACTAAGATCCCACATGCCGTGGGGCAACTAAGCCTGCGTGCCACAACTACTGAGCTCATGTGCCTCAACTAGAGAGCTCGCGTGCTGCAAACTACAGAGCCCATGCGCCCTGGAGCCTGCACACCACAACTGGAGAAGAGAAAACCTGCACGCCGCAACTAGAGAGAAGCCTGTGCACCACAGCGAAGAGCCTGAGCGTGGAAACAAAAGATCCCGCGTGCCTCAACTATGTCCTGATGCAGCCAAAAAAAAAAAAAAAAGAAAATAAATAAATCTAAAAAAAAAGAAAAGAAACCACTTTCTGTCTAAATAACATAATAATCCAAAACTCCAGTCTTCTTAAAACCTGGAACAGCACAGAAAATTAGCATAGAATGAAGTTTAATGAGTAAAAACTATATATAGTACGTTGCATCTTGCTGCAGTAATTTGTTTTGCCAGGTGCTGTGGTAGGTAAATGAATATACCTTTTCTTGATTATGTCTGCAAAACAACTGATATGACTATTGCTCACCAGATTTTATCTCAAAATGAGATAACAGATTGTTGATTCAAAGCCAGAAAGTCAGTCAGGCTAATCTCAATACCAGACCTGAAATAATAAATCTCTCCATTGTATAGGAGCTCATATTTGGCTGATGAATTTCTTTTAATCTTTTTCATACTTTATTTGTATCATGCCCTTGATTATGGCTATCTGAGCAGTAATAAATGGCTTCATTAAACAAGTAGCTAATTAAATAACTACCTAGATACCAATAAACAGTTGAACATAGAAACCAAAGATGTTAACAGAATTTAAATAAAGGTAGAGTTAGCATCATTGTTTCTAGTTTCATGCCAAAGATTAATGACTTCATTTATATAAACAACTGAGACTGTACTATAACCACTTTGAGATTGGGGAAAAAATTAACAGGTGTCGAATGGTCAATTTACAGGCAAAACTACCAGAGACAACTGGCTTTTCTACAGAATCTATCCTGATACCATTACTAGTTTCTTTTTAAATTTGAATTGTATCTCACTTTTTGGGATTAACTCATAAATGTCCAGCAGCTTCCACTGAGCTACCGCTTACTAATGTATTACCTACTATGTTCTTAAGAATTGGGATGCATTGATAAGTTAGATTCTTCCTACAACTGTTGTTTTTTTGTTTTCTTTTTTTTTCCCCCAGAGACTCCTCACCAGGAAGAACTGTATCTCTATTTCTAACTGCAGTCTCAAGGCTAAATCCTTAACTTGGTCTCTGCCTCAACTAGATGCACATTTGTTGATTCGTTTATTTACTCATTCACTTAGTAATCAAATTAATCCACAAATATATGGAAGTAGTGGTGGGAGAGGAGGGTTACAGACTAAGAAGTCCATGTCCTCAAAGAGCTTCCGATTTGTGGCAAGCCATTAATTGTGAAAATGCAATGTAATGTTTAAACTCAGATCTTATGTCTAAGCTCAGTTTGATGGGGTGTGGTTGTAGGGCTTTGTCTCAAAAAGTGTAGCATCTAAGATGTTCTTTGATAGGAGTTAATAGCCTAGGAAGAGTGCTGGGGGGAAGGAAGTTATTGCTTAGAGAAGTTATTGTTAGAGAAGTAAGGAGAAATCAGATGACAAAGGGACTCTCATGCCAACCTCCTGAGGTTGAATTTTATCCTGAAAACTAGCTCAGAGCTTGGGCAGAGTAGTCTAAAGGACTTCCAATAACAGCATGATCAGGTTTGAAATTTAGAATGATTTGAAAACTTGTTAAATGAATATTACTTGATGAATTCTAAGATTAATTGATTGATCTGATCACATTCTGATTCCTTTGACCACCCGAGCTCTGACATTCTGGTTAGCGACATCCCCACTGTCATCTCATATCAAGGATCCCACTCTCCCAGCACCAATTCATATGTTTCCAGGTCCCTACTTCAAGGACCTGAACCCTAGTGATTCTTTAATTCCATCAGGATTGATAATCTACTGATTCTAACAGCGTTTCATCCTCCTTCACCACTCAGATCTTCTCATTTCTGTCCTTCCCCAGTTTATATTATGTGAAATAACCATCCCCTTCCCTCCCCTCCATCTGAAATAGCTACCAACCTGCTTAATTCTCCCTCTCTTTTAAACTTCCATCGAGGCTGTTGAAGAAAGACATGGAGCGTGGCTGGCTAGTCTCACTTTATGTTGGTGATCTTTTAGTGCTGCCTGGCAATTCTATTTTATTCTATTTTACTGCAAAAATAAAAACAATCAGGAAGGAACCTCCAAGGTCACACCCATATCCACCAAGCTAAGTGGCTCTGTAGCCGTCCGCCTTTGCTCCTGATTTGATGGATGAGTTGTCTCCTCCTAAGTCAACCCCTTCCTTGTGCACTGCATTCCATCACTTTGTTCACAAAGTTACTGCTCCAGAAATTTTCTCCCACTCTCTCTACAGGATTAGGTTTTCTCTCTGCTGCATCATTTCCATCGGCACACAAACATCCTATACTGTCCTGAAAAAATAACTTGGCATTGATCTTGTCTTCAACTCTGTCTTTTCATGTTCTGTTCCCTTTTACTGAAGAATTTTCCCCCAAAGTTGTCTGTATTTGTTGTCTCCTTTTTCCCTCCTCCCTTTCTTTCTGAAACTCATTCCAATTAAAATTTCACCCTCCTATGCCGTTAAAATAACTCTTGTCAGTGACCTCTAGGTGGTTATGTCTCCTGGTCATTTCTCCATCTTTATTGACTCAAACCAGGCCCCTCACTTGGAACCACTGATCACAACTTCTTTCTGGAAACACTTTAGTTAGTGGAGAAGTTGCGTGAAGATTGGTAGGGGGTAGAGGATTGAAGCAGTGAGGGGAATAGCTTTGTTTTTAATGTGTTCATTAGGTAAAAACACTATGGTTATATAATATTTGCTTATTTTCTAAGGTCACCTAAAGACAACAGGATGCATTCTTGACCAATCAAAGTCAAATTTGATTTGTACTTCTATCCCTTTTGTGGACAAGGTCAGTACCTGTGAGGTGTCTTTGATTTCATTTAACTCCTTCCAAATTGTACACTTTTAGTTTTTAATATATTCTAGTGAAATACATTGAAAACCCCATGGCATATTATGATTATTGTTTCATACAAACAATATTCAGTTGGATTTACCACATAATACTCTTTTGCATTGCTCTGTATTCCTTCTTGTATATCCTTATTTGCAACTGTGAACTTTATATTCTGATCAACTCACTTTAGCATTTCTTTAGCGTGCTTCTGCTGGTGATAAATTCTCTGTTTTAATTTATCTGAGTGTACCTTTATTTCATCCTTTTTTTTTTTTTTTTTTGCGGTACGTGGGCCTCTCACTGTTGTGGCCTCTCCCATTGCGGAGCACAGGCTCCGGACGCGCAGGCTCAGCGGCCATGGCTCACGGGCCCAGCTGCTCCGCGGCATGTGGGATCTTCCCGGACCAGGGCACGAACCCGTGTCCCCTGCATTGGCAGGTGGACCCTCAACCACTACGCCACCAGGGGAGCCCTCATCCTCTTTCTTGAAGGCTATCCCCACTGACAAAATTATAGGTTGGCGTAATGGAATTTCAGCACTACTTTTTCCTCTGGTTTCCATCGTGTCTTCTAACAAGTCAGCATGTGGTTCATCCCTTGCTCTTTTGAGGGTAATTTGCCATTTTTTCTCTATGTGCTTTAATATTTTATCTTTATATTTGGTTTTCAAAGTTGTTAGTATGCTGTTCTTTTGTGTACATGTAAAACTATTTATCCTACATGTGTATCCTGCTTCAATTGATTTTTATGTTTCAACAGTTTTGGAAATCTTAGCCGTTCTATTTTCAAATTTTCTTCTGTCCTATTCTCTCTCTCTTTTCTACTGGAATTACCATACCTTTTTGTTAGACCTACTCTCTGCATTCCCTATGTCTGTCACCTTCCCTTCCATATTCCTAACCTTTTGTATCTTTTTGTATTTCTTTCTGTATAGTTTATTCTTCTTCACTAATTCTAGCTCTCACTAATCTGCTCTTAAACCTGCCTATTAGTTTCTTAGTTTTGCTATTATTGGTCTTTTTTTCCAACTCTGCATTATCTTCTTTTATATTTTACACTTATCTGTCCAATTTCTTCACCCTGTCTTTTGTTTACTGAAACACAAGGAGTTAAATAATTTTTAATTCCCCATGGATCTGTTTCTACTGACATTTAATTCTGCTTTAAAAAAAAAAAAAGGTTTCTTATTGTGTGCCAGGGCATTTTTTATTGTGTGCCAAATATGTTCTTAAAAATTACAGCAATAAATTGAGAGTAGTCGTAGAACTTGAGAAGATTCTCGGGGGGGACTCATCATAACTCTTAGAACACAGCTTACTGGTGTACAAAGCTAAGTGCATAGGGTTTACCACACCCCACTCCCATTTGGAGGACCATGAACTCTAGTGTGTGTCTCATGGAAGGTCTGTGGAGCTTCTGAAAGTTCTATTCAGCTTCCTAACCTCTCAGCCACCTTCTCCAGAATCGGCAAATGCCCATGATAAAACAGGTCTCAGATCTTGGGTTCACCATTTGGAGTTGATGAAAAAAGAATAAGAAAATTCGGAATTAGAATACAATGAGACTTCAAGCGTCTGTGCAGATTAAACCACGACCACTTTCCTTTTAGCTCTCTGACGCGTTTAGGACAATAGTTTTGATCTTTTGTTTATATATTTGGTCCGACATTACTGGAACTGGAGACCCATCCATTGCCTTGGAACACTTTCTTCTACTGGATTCCAGAGTATCCACTTGTACTTTTAAAGCCTTTTACCCTGCTCACACTATTCTTCCATAAATGACTAAGCCTCCCAAGCTCATTCTGCAGCCTCCTCCTTCTCTGTTCACACTGCTCCTTAAAGGTATTTGCCTCCAGTCTCATGGCTTCAAAGAGCTTGTGTGGTCTGACAACTTCCAAAAGTGTATGCCTAGCTAAGTTTTCCCTCCTGACCTTCAGATTCATGAACCCAATTGACTGTTCAGCATATTTGGATGCCAAATAACATTTCATACTAAATATGCTCTACAGTGTGTTTCTAACTCTCTACCCGAGACTAGTCCCTCCCCGGTCTTTCCTATCTCAGGCACCTCCATGCCTCTAGTTGGCTGAGTTGAAGAAGCTGTGCCATGCTTGATCTCTCACTTGCTCTTAAACTTTACATCTTGAACCATCAGTGATTTTATCCAGAACACTCAGGCCATTTCTCTACACATCCTTTGTAATACTCGGGATTACTGTAATAAATGCCTAACTATTCCTTGTTTCCACATCACACTCTCTTCCACTCCTTGATCTATTCCACACTCAGCAGCCAGAATGATCATTTTAAAAGTCGTTAATAAAACTGTTAACTTTTTCCAGTACTTACAGGCACTATTCTAAGTACTCTGAATAAGTGAGCTTTAAAAAACTTTATATAGCCTTTTCAAGTAGTATCATGAAGTCTCCTCAATTACAGAGGAGAAAAATTAAGAACAGAGAAATTGAGTGACTTCCCAAGGTTATACAACTGTAAGTAGCAGAGCTGGGATCTGAACCTGACAATCTACCTTTCCATCTCAGAGTAAATCAACAGCACCATCTGTCTCTGTGGTCTATGTGATCTGCCTCTGTCCCCTCTCCAATCCCATCTCCTACCACTCCCTTCCTGGGTCACTGTGTTCCAGCTGTAACGGTCTCCAACATGCCAAGCACACTTGCATCTCAGGGCCTTTGCGCTTGCTTTCCTGGTGCCTGGAATGTTCTTCTCTCAGGTATCCAGATGGATTGCAAAGAAACACAACCCTTACATGATTCTCAATCTCTATAGATTTAAATTTCTCTACAGCACTGATCACCACCTGACCTGGTTTTTTTGTTTGTTTTGGGGTTTTTTTGCGGTACGCGGGCCTCTCACTGTTATGGCCTCTCCTGTTGCGGAGCACAGGCTCCGGACGCGCAGGCTCAGCGGCCACGGCTCACGGGCCCAGCCGCTCCGCGGCATGTGGGATCTTCCCGGGCCGGGACACGAACCCGTGTCCCCTGCATCGGCAGGCGGACTCTCAACCACTGCACCACCAGGGAAGCCCACCTGACCTGTTTTATATGTCCTCAAGGATGGCAGAGACTTAGTCCCATTTGCTCATTACTATATCTCCTGCGCCTACTATAGCACCTGGTACAAAGGAGCCATTCCAATATTTGTTGAATGCATGAATGAATGGATAACCAATTTACTTGGCTACTTAATGATGGTTTGGGGTATAGCACAGAGCAGAAGATGTCACACCTCTGTAATGACTACCTTCTCTGATGGAGTACACAGGAGCTGGGGTGGGGGGGCACGTGAGAAGCAGCATTGTGATGGAATGAGGTCGAGCCCTGGCTTTGTCATCAGTGAGCTATGTCATCTTGGCTAATTGAATTCATAGCCTTGGATCTCCATTCCTTAGCTTTAAAATGATGTATTGAGAGAAATGCTTATTTAGGGACATGATAAATGATAAACTATGTCAGAATTTATGTGGTTATGGAAACCACTGGTAGAAAAATCAACTTAGTATATAGCGATAAGTTCTCAACCAGGGTTACTTTTGAGCCCAGCATCCTCAGGGGAACTTTGGTAATATCTGGAGACAAGTCTGGTTGTCACAGCACAGGAGGGTGAGGATGAGCTATTGGCATTTAGTGGGTGGAGGCCAGCACTGCTGCTAAACATCCTACAATGTACAGGACAACCACCACTACCCCCAGCAAACATCTATCCAGCTCAAAATATCAAAAATGCTGTAGCTGAGACACCCCAGTATGGGGTAAATGGGGCTGCTTAGGTATTAGGATGAGGCCAAGGGAGAAGCTCAAAGAACGTGAAGACAGGGGCGGCTAATATAAAGTAGAAATACATCCTATTTACATACGGGAACAAAGATTACTATCTTCCGGAACACTGATAGCAAGAATATCAACACAGCGGTGGGTGGCATCATGCTTGAACTTGGAAGACAATGACCACAGATGGACATGAGCTTATCTGAGAGTGCCTCAAACTAGCTTCCCTAGGGCATTTTGTGATTACGCACATCCCGGCCCATTTGTTTCTAACTGCAGTAAAGACCATGCTCTGTTATATCATTAAGGTGAAGACCATCAAATTTTAGAGGAAATAATTACACAAGATGCTCCATAAAAGTAATCTCCACTTTTTGGCACCCAAGTCTATCAAGCATTGATGAGGCAAGCAGGAAACCTAATGAAAATAATACAAGGAAATCTTTTCATCAACACCCATCCCTAATGTCTCAGCTATCAGGGCATTGTTTTTGCTTCTCTAGGAGGAATCGGCATGGGCAGCCAACATAGGAAGCTCTGATTTTAAACAAGGCTAAGTAGTCATTTTTACCACATGACTGAAGCCAGTTAAGTGGTGCCAACCCTGCCTTAGTGAAGATGCAGTGGTTTTTAAATGTGTTTATATTATAGTTTCTGTCTCTCTCATGCACAAGTCCCTCTGTCTCAATGTGAGTAAAAATGACCATTTTATAATGCTGTAATGATCTTATTTTACCTGTAAAGAGAGTTAAAGATGAAAATGACTTTCTATGATGTTCTCTAAAACATCGTGGTGAAGAAGTTAATAGAATCCTGTGATAAAGGATGAACCTCAGGGTCAAAAATCCCATCAGGGCATATTTATTGAGGTAAGCAGAGTTGCGTGATTGGTGTGTGAAGGGCAGGGACAGGATATCCTCTTCATCAGACATTATACATTGCTTTCCTCATCGTGAACATAGTAGAGTTACACAAAGTGTCCTGGCTCAAACGCTGAGAGGATCAGAAACTGAACCCACCCTTCCATTAGGTTCAAAGTGAAATGGTCATACAAGGAAACTTGTAATGTCCTGTCTAGAGAATGGGGCCAGATAATGAGGCTTTAAGACATGGCCTGGCAGCACTGGGAATAGGTTAACTACTTGTGCAAGGTGCAGAGGAAACATAAGTGATCTAAATGCTGGAAGAAAATCAAGCTTGTTTGCAGGATTGTTTATATTAGAATATGGGCTCAGTCCTTTCTAATTCTTCAGGTAGAATTTCCACCTTGCTTCCTTGGACAGAAAAGCTCAGAATATGAGCAGGCATTTTACTGGTGCTTTGGTGCTTGGCAGGAGTTCAATAAATAATTATATTTTAAAAATCATTGAGTAAGCACCTACTTTATGTCAGGCACTGGCTAGGAGATATAAAAATATAACAAAATAAGGACATGGTTCCTGAACTCCAGTAATTTAAAATGGAGTTACAGATGAGAGATCCACTAATTACGGTTTGCAGTGGTTGGCAAATTATGGACCATAGGCCACATATGACCACTGCCTATTTTTGTAAATAAAGTTTTATTGGAAAACAGCCATGCCCACTCACTTATGTTTTATCTATGGCTGCTTTCACACTACAACAATAGAATTAAATAGTTGCAGCAGAGACCTTATGGCTGTCAAAGTCTAAATTATTTACTCTCTGCTCCTTTATGTAAAAAGTTTGCTGAATCCTGGCCTACAATGTCACATACATGGAAATAAACTTTATAAACATTATCACAGTTAATTCTCACCACTGTCTATTCAGATAACTACCATATTATCCCTGGTAGATAATAAGACTGTAGCTTAAAAGATTAAATATTTTAAGGTCTCCATGTTATATAAGCCATAAGTGGCTGATCTTGAATTTGAAACCATGCAGTCTGATCTTATAGCCCATGCTCTTTACAGATGTCCAAGAAATTAATTTTCTTCATTTCCCTGTAACTGAATTAAATTTCTCACTTGTGTTTCCTTTCTCTTGTTGGCAGAATTTTATTCAGTTTTAGCCAGTTCAGAAATTGCCCTCTTCTTTCTTCAATGGTTTGAGCTCTGCTATGGCAGATTGATAGCCATAATGGTCCTCATTCTTCACACTTGCCATATCCATGCCCTTTATCACATAACTTTGCAGTGTATTCCCAAAAGTGCTCTGACTCTGAAGAAATGTCCTTAACCATTATGCCTCAGCTGCCAAAGAGCTGACTAAATAAAAACTCCCAACCAAACACCAGTGGAACTTTTACTTTTCGTGGTTACACAGATGAAAAATAGTCATGAGACAGTATCTTCAAATTTCAGAGTATACAGTGGTAGGTAAGCCAGAATACCGGATTGGTTTTATTTAGCCAGACCATAACTCAATCATGTATTTAAGACTTTTTCTTCCATCATGGTGGAGTAACTGGTATAGGATTCAGGTACTTGCCCTCTCACCGTAAGCTACTAGGGAAATAGAAAAAAATATAGAAAAAAAACCCCCTGTTTTTAGACACTGGGCAATGGGCAGCACAGCACTGTGATCCCTGATGAAACAGGAACAAATGAGTTGAGCCCTACGATTGCTCCTTCTTTCTGATGAAAAGCACTTACCTTCCAGGAAAACAAAACTCAACACTCTTTAAAGGAAAACAAAACAACAAACAAACAAACAAACAAAAACCACATTCAGAACATCAATGTCATTTCATTAACACTATCTACCACCAAATCAAAAATTTCCAAGAAGAAAAGTTTTGCAATTAAAAATGGGAAGAAGAAGAGAAATATGAATCATAACCTGGAGAAAATCAATCAATAGAAACAGGTCCAGAGATGACAGTGAAAACAGAAGTAGAAGACAAGGACTTGAAAGCGCTTATTACACACATGCTCAAGGATTCAGAGAACTACATGATCCAAATAATAAGAGAAGTGGAAGATATATATTTTTTAAATAAATGGAAATTCTAGAGAAGAAAAATACAATATTTGATGGGAAATTTTAAATGGATGGGCTTAATAGAAGATTGGAGCCCCGGTGGGGTGGGGATGGTGGTGTGATGAATTGGGCGATTGGGATTGACATGTATACACTGACGTGTATAAAATTGATGACTAATAAGAACCTGCTGTATAAGAAAATAAATAAAATAAAATTCAAAAATTCAAAAAAAAAAAAGGATTGGACATGGGGGGAGGGGAAGGACTAGTGAAACTGAAGACGTGGCAAGAGAAAAAATTCCAAAATGAAGCATAGAGAGAAACAGACTGAAAAAAAGTTAACTGAGTCTCAGTTACCTGCAACAAAATATAAAGTGGTACATAACATAGAGGTCTAGAAGAAGAGGGGAAATGAAAAAAAAATTAAAGACATAATGACCAAAAGTTTACACATGCAAACATCGAAATAATCTCAAATATGATAAATAGATAAAACGACACCATAACCACAAAACTGAAAACTAGGGAGGAGAGAAAACATTAAAGAAGTCAGAATAGAAGATAAACATGTTACCTATAGGAGAGTACAGATAAAAATGGCCACAGACTTTTAAGAGCAACAGTGGAAGCCGGGATCCAATGAAGCAATCATTCTACGTTCTGAAATGAAAAGAGCCAATCTAGAGTTCTATATCTGATAGGTGTCTTTTAGAAATTAAGAACAAATAAATAATTCTTTAAACAAAATGAAAGCTGAGAGACCACCACTAAAAGCAAATATGTGGGTAAATGTGTCAATGTCTCTAAAAGATCACCGACTGCTTAATTTTTGAAAAGTATGTTGAATGTTATAACTCATAATAACAAGAGCATGACAACACGGGCACAAAGGATAGATCATGAGGATGGGAAATCTACTGTTGCAAAGTTCCTTTCATTATACATAAAATGGTGTGATATCATTTGAATGTAGGCAGTTATAATTAAAGATGCTTTTTGCAAATTCTGGAGCAGCCACCAAAAAATCTTAGAATAGCTAGTAATTCAACAGTGGAGAAAAAGTATAATATCCAAAAATACTGAATCAAAAAAATATATATATAATAAGGTAGGAGAGAAAAGAAACAAACAAAAAATGTGACAAATAGAAAAAAAATAGCAAGATGGTTGATTTAGGTCCAACCATATTGATAATCGATCCAATTTAAATGATCCAAATACTACAATTAAAAGCAAACAAGGAGATGCCTCAGGCTTTTTCTCCCAGAGCATCCAGGAGTCATATTCACCTTTTTTGCTTCACGCCTCCCTCAAGGCACTGAGATGCTGCAGTTTAATCCTGATCGAATGTATTTGGATGAGAGAGAACAGCCATAGGAGGGACAGCAACAAGTAGTCTGGCTTGAGAGCTTTGCGGAAACAGATGACAATGTTGTTCCTTTGGGAGGCCCGCAGCGAAGGCGACCTGCAGGGCCTGCCGGCCCACACCCCAGTGACAGGGAGGAAGAGGCTGGTGAGGACAACAAGGCAAGAAGACCTGAGGATGCTGCACAGATGCAGGGTACAGACGGGAAGGATAACTCGCACGAGTCTCTTTATGATGGAGAAGCAATGAAGTGGACATGGAAGGCCAAAACCAGACCAGGGCCCGGGAATAACCCAGGGCAGGGCTTAGCAAACTAGGTTCCCCGGACAAACGCAGCCCATAAAATCTAAAATATCTTCTCTCTGACCTTTTACTGAACATGTGGCTTTCTGGCTAGGGACATCAGGCAGCAGTTGCTTCGAGGCCCCTGGCCAGCTCCACACTTCCCCGCATACCCTGCAGCACTGCTGGTAGCCCTGTGTCTGAAATCACACACTGAAATCACTCCTGAGCTGTTGCAAGGTCCTGACCTCCCCGACTCCTCTCAGACCATCAGCCTGCCCTGAAATCCTTTGAGCCTGACCCACCTTCTTGGACAGTAATTTGCCCCTCGTTTGTCAGGTCTGGCCCCTCTCTACCCCTCTTTAATGAAGACATGGAAGTTGATCGAAATAAAATGCAGAAGTTGTCAGATGGGAAAAAAAAATCAACTATTTTCTGTCCATAAGAAATCTACTTAAACAGATAGGTTACAATAAAAAAGGTCAAAAAAGATATAGTAGTCAAATACAATTCACAAAGAAGCAGGAGTGGCTATATTAGTATCAGAAAAAAGAGACTTTAGGACAAGGAATATTCTTGGACACAAAGAGGACATTTCATAATGATCGAGGGTAAAAAGTAACAATCCTAAATGGGTATGCACCTAATAACAGAGTTTCAAAATACATAAACTGAATAAAATAGAAAATTGACAATCATAACTAGAGACTTCAACAACCCTCTTTCAGTAAATGATAGAACAAGTAGACAAAAAACAATCAATAAGAATAGAGAAGATTTAAACAGGCTATTTAAATAGCACTGTTTAAATCTTCTTCTTGATGTCATTGATGTTTCTAGAAAATTCATTCAGCAACAGCAGAACACATTCTTTTCAGATGTGCATGGTAAATTCTTTGTAAAGCAAGTCTCCATAAAGTTCAAAAGTTTAAATATTGCACAGCATGTTCTCTGACCATGATGAAATTAAAAACAATAGCAGAAAGATATTAGTAAAATTCCCCAATACTTGAAAATTAAGCAACACATTTTTAAATAGCCAATGACTCAAATAAGTAGTCACAAGGGAAAACAGAAAACACTTGGAAGTGAATGAAAATAAACACAGCATTGATCAAATTCTGGAACTACAGCTAAAATGTGCTTAAAAGAAAATTTAGAGTTTTAATGCGTATATCTGAAAAGAAGGAAGTCCTAAAATCAATGGTGAAACCTTCCACCTTAAGAAGTGAGATGAAGCAGATAAAACTGAACACAGAGGAAGTAGATGGAAGAAAATAATACAGAACAGAAATCAGTGAAATAGAACACAAATAATAGAGAAACTTAATAAAGCCAAAAAGATGGCTCTTTGAAAATATCAATAAAATTTAAAGCACCTTTAGCTAGACCACTCAAGGAAAAAATATAAGGCACAAATGACAAATATCCAGAATGACAGATCCTGTGTCAGCCAGCCTCAAGACGGCCCCCCCATTATTCCTACCTCCCGGTATTCATGACTTGGGGAATTTCTGTTCAACCTTAATAGACATAACAAGCAGGGCCAAAAGGATACTGTGAAAATGACCAAGTGTGACTCCCAAGGTTAGGCCTTGAAGACATGGTGACTTCTGCCTTTCTTGACGTTAGATCGATCATTCTGGAAGCAGCCAGCTGCCACGGGCCACAAATAAGAAGCCTGGTGGCAAGGTTCACGTGACAAGGAGCTCCTGCCAACAACCACAATCAATTTGTCAGGCTCGTGCATGAGCCACCCTGAAACTTGAAAGCAGATCTTCCATATCCAGTCAACCCTTCAGATGACCATGGACTTAGCTGATATCTTGACGGCAAATTCATGAAAGAGGCTGAGACAGAACCACCCAGCTAATTCCACTGGTTGGATGCCTCACCCAGAATCCAAGGACCCATGAGAGATTTTAAATGTTTGTTTTAAACTTCTAAGTTTTTGTTTTTGCAGCAACAGATAATACCAATTCTACAGAAGGATAAACAACTTTCTAACAACTTTATGCCTACAAATTTGACAACTTCAAAGAAATGGACAAATTCTTCAAAAAATAAAAACTACCAAAATTACCAAAAATTACCAAAACTGTGACAGGGAGAAATGGAAAATCAGAAGAGTCCTAAATCTATTAAAGAAACTGAATTCATAAATAGAAACATTTCCACAATGAAACTTTAGGCCATGATGCTTCACTGGTGAATTCTACCGAACATGGTAGGAGAAAACAATACCCATCCTACACGAGCTCTTGGAGAAAATGGAAGAAAAGAACATTTACCAATTCATTTCATGAAGCCAGAATAACTCTGATATCAATCCCTGATTAAAACATTGGCAGAAAAAGACCAATATTCTTCATAAACATAGACGTAAACATCTTTAACAAAACAACAAATTGAATTCTAGTTTAATATTGATTATACAATATAGTGAGATTTAAAAATAAATCTCATCTAGGTATTACTCCATCAAAACATAAGTTAAAAAAAATTTTTTTAAGTCTACACTGTGTGGAAACATGATTCCAAATTATAAGGGATAGCTAACACTCAGGAACTTTATCCACAAATCATTGTGATACACACCATTTCACCAGTGGGTTAAGTTTAACCTGTGAGGTTACATCAGGACAGCAGGTAAATATTTGACCAACTCTACAGTATTTTCCACCACACATTTGCCCAACTCTTATCTGACAGTATTAAACGATATGACTTTGGAACTCTTCTCTCTCTAGTGCTTGAGCTTAAATAATGTCTCTTTATATGATGATGAACTACATCTATACAACATATTGCTATAGTTTCAATCACAGTATATGAGGCTAGCAAAACAATTTCCCTAAAGAAACTTGTGAGGATAAAAGTTCAAAAGTAAACTCAGTTGACATGAAGACTAACAACAGGAAAAGTTGAATTTTAATAGTCAGAAGACTTGGCTTTCTGCAGGATTAAATATATGAGAATTGACTATTAACATAATTCGAAAGGTATATTATTGAGCTAGAAGCTGGGGTTGTCTATACCCTCTGTTCTCATCATGAGGGAAGTTAAAATATTCTTTTGTTAGCGTAAGAGTGATAACAACAGAAGGCTGTAATCATCTAATATTCATGCCTATTACAGTTTAAAGCATAATGTCCAACAAGATTTTTTAAAAACATGTTGGGAGTTGATATAATCTAAATTTTTTTACTTTATTTTCTCCATCTTTAAAAAGATATGTTAATATTCACTTTAATGGTTACTTAACTGTTGGCTTCAATTTTCAATAAAAAACCTGCTGTTTTAATTGCCTGAACCCTTCACAATCATAAGCTCTGCGGGTTGATCCCACACAGGCAAAAATGTGAAATGGGATCCATCCTGACAGCCTGCTTCCTATCAGCCTGACCCAGGGTCTGCAGTCCATCCGTTAGATTCCACTTAAAGAACTAAGGCATTGTCTTCAGAAGACCAGATAAGAGCAAACGTGGAACTTGAGAGATGGAACACATTAAGCAATAATCATCTAAAATTCTGTGAATACAGTCATTTTCGCAGAGGAGGAAAGACGAAAATGACAGTACCTTCCTCATGATCCCTGAACGGCCAGGTTCTGTGGTGCAGGCACACACGGGTTAGGGAATGTCTGCAGGAGAGAAGGAGATGAAGAAAGACAGGGAAGCTTGCTTCCTTCAGAGCTTTTCTGCACTCAAAAATGTCCTACCACTGTGTTGAAACTGAATTGTTTTGAAACTGTTTCAATGTATTGAAACTGTGTCCAATATATTTCTGCCTTCTCTTCTGGAGCTATGTGAAGTCTACCTTTTCCAAAAAGTTTTCCTTGGTTAAAGATTTCTGACCCTGTTTTGTTTTCAACAGTGTTTATGTGTTCGATTCTGTGATTTGAGTTTACTTCCAGGAATTGCTTCTACCTAATACTTGCCTCAACTAGATTAGGAATTCCTGGAGTGCATGAATCAAGTTACCTTTTTAATTGAATTCCCAAATAGCATCTACCACGAATTCTACATACAAATATTAAATGCTAAATATGATAAATACCTAGATCAATCACTAGCAAATTCTTTTTTTTGCCACTAACCCATTTTTCTCCTTCCCTCATTGAAACACCATACATTTTTCTGTATCTTCCTTCTTTATGTATATATATATATTTTTCCTTTCCCTGTTTATAAACATTTATAATTTTCCATCATTTTACGTTTGAATTTTATTTATTTAGTTTTTATACAGCAGGTTCTTATTAGCTATCTATTTCTTTATGTATATTTATATTCTTTATATCTTTATTGTTCAGAAGGAAATACTTGAGGAACTCTGTCCTGTATCCTGCTTCTCCTTTTTCCTGGTGTCTGTCCAAGTTTGAGGCCTGAGGCCACACTGACAACTTCCCAGCAGTTTTCCTGCATGCAGGACACAGGGAAAAGAGAGACAGAAAGCAGGATTGTCCTCGGCTTAGTATAGCAACAAGAATGACATGAGCTGTGAAAAGTAAAAGCTGTTCTGTCACCAAGAATAGGGGTTTCTTCTGGTGGAAAAGAAATAGCACTTTTTATTGAGGGCTAGTGGTGGATCACACAGAGTCCCCCAGAGTACGTGTGTGTGTGTACTAGTGTGTGCTATAAATTAGCCTCAGAGTTTGGCTGTAGCACACTATTAATTCCAGGGAGCTTTCTATAAATCCCAGTGATAAAAGTTTTCCATCACATTCATGGAGAAATGGTTTAACATCACCAAGCTGCCTCCTTACAGGTGTAGATAAGAAGGCTGGCGCCACAAAAAATATATGGACCCCAAGGTAAAGACTGAAAAATAAAACAGACTAACTCTTCTCACCTGGGGATGGATTCCTCCATTTCTCTTTGGGGCAAAAGAAAAGAAAAGAAAAGAAAAAAGAAAAGAAAAACCAAGATGAGGCAAAATTAGAAACATTTTGCCTAGTTTTCAGGGGTTCCCTCCCACTTTCCTCTCTTCTCTTGGTCCTGCAGTGCTCAGGGCCCTCGTTCTGCCTCGTGGCTGTCCTCTGAACCTCAATATTATCTTTCCTTAAAACTTCCTTCTCTCTCTCAGATGTTGAGAGACACACCTGGCATCCAAAAATGTTGACTAAGACAGTTGCTTCTTGATCCCTCAGATTGTAGAATTGAACTTTAAATTGGTTTGGGGAAAACTATTTGGTAGAAAGGCACCCTTTTACACTAACTTGAAGACAAAACCACACTCTAATTTACTATTTTTCCTTATCTCCTCTGGAAGCTGAGGCACAGGGTTTCCTCGGGCTGCTCTGAATTTTGAGTGTAGGAGTTGGAAAAGTCTACAGCTCCAACCACTTAGAGAAGCTGCATCATTTCATGCATATTCAGTGCCTGCTTTGTCTTCATCCTGACAATGAATGGTAAACCCTTTTGACTTCCTAGCTCTGGGCACCTCTCCATAGGAACAGCTCCATTTAGCTGTTGGGAGGCAATCATCCATGGGTCGCTTGTATTTCTGCCTATCCTGAGAGGAGAGGCACTGATGGCCTTCGTCCCAGAGCCTCTTTCCAATAATGTACACAGCCCTGGAAGGTAGAGAAGGTGTCTCCCTCGAGAGCAGGAGGTAGAGTTGTCTTCTGACAGGTTTAGTTCAGAGAATGTCTCTGCTGCAGGGCAGCAGGTAGGCAGGTGAGTTTGCAGCTCATAGTGAAAGGTGGGGTTTCCTAAGCTCAGGGCTCCTTGGTTGATAATTGTCCCTGTGGGACCTGGAGGCACGGACAACAGGTACAAACATGCAGGTCGTTCTAACTTCTCTTCCATGAGCAGTAAGGTTTCTTGTCTCTGACCCAGGAGTTTCCTGTCTTCTGCCAGATCTGTGAACTTGTGTTAGCAAAGCTGTTACCTTGCAAGTTGAATAGAATCTCGGACACTTCACAGTTTTGATACAGTTCCCTTCAGACTTTTCCAAATGACAACTGGAAAAATCTCCCTTCCCAAATTCTAAGGAATATATAGTTCAGGTTCGTTCAAGAATCATAATGTGATGGAGCAACTAGATAGCCCACATACAAAAGAATAAATTTGGATCCTTAAACCATACACAAAATTAACTCAAAATGGATCAAAGACCTAAATGCAATGGTTAAATTCAAAAGCTCTTAGAAGAAACACAGGAATAAATCTTTGTTACATTTGATTTGACAATGGATTCTTGGATATGAGCCAAAAAACACAAGCAGCAAATGAAAATTAGATCAACTGGATTTCATCAATATTAAAAACATCTGTGCTTCAAAGGACACTATGAAGGGAGTGAGAAGACAAGCCACAGATTAGGAGAAAATATTTACAAGTCATATATCTGATAAAGGACTTGTATCTAGAATGTATAAAGAACACATACAACTCAATAATGAAAAGACAACCCAATTAAAAATCTGAATAGAGCTTTCAAAGGAACTGAATAGACATTTCTTCAAAGAATATATATATTTCATATATATACATTCCATATATATACATGAATAATTACACAGGAAAAGATACTCAATATCATTATCTTCAGAGAAATGCAAACCAAAACCATGAATGCCGCTTCACACCCACTGGGATGGCTATAATAAAAAAGTGAGATAGTTACATGTGTTGGTGAGGGTGTGGAGAAATCGGTACCCTCCCATGGCTGATGGGAGTGTAAAATGGCGCAGCCTCTTTGGAAAATGCTTTGGCGGTTCCTCAAAAAGTTCAACAGAGCTACCACATGACCCAGCAATTCCACTCCTAGCTATGGACTCAGAATAATTGGAAACAGGTATCAAGATATTTGTACAATATATAAATGTTCATTGTAGCATTATTCACAATATCCAAAAGATGGAAACAACCCAAGTGCCCATCAACAGATGAGTGGAAAAACAGTGTTATATCCCTACAATGGAATATTATTCAGCTATAAAAAGAAGTGAAATGCTGATACATGCTACAACATGGATCAACCCTGAAAATCTACATGAAAGAAACCAGCCACATAAAAACAAATAAGGTGTCATTTACATGAAAGTCAAAATAGGCAAATATATAAAGACAGAAAGTAGATTAGTGGTTTCTTAGGGCTGGGGATGTGGGAGACTTGGGGATATGGTAGATGAAGGGTACAAGGTTTCTTTGGAGGTGATCGAGTGCTGTAAACTTGATTGTGGTGATGGTTGCACAACTCAGTAAATATACTAAAAACCATTGAATTGGACAGCTTAAACAGGTGAATTTTATGGTATGTGAATAAACCTATTAACAAAGAAACAAAGACAAATACAAAGATAACTCCAAGCAGTCTTTGCTTCCGTAGAGCACAAGCCATGCTAGCTAGGTTCTGCCAGTGTCCACCCAGGGAGGTGACATGTCATTCTCTGTGGTAGCAAATCCACTATCTATGAATGTTTCCACTAAAGCCCCCCTTAAATGGGGAAGGGAGGCAAACACACAGCATTTCCACCACTTACCCGATAATTCCCCTCCCTCCAGATCTGTTTCTTATATAGAAGCGGGAAGGTAATGGTACCCACAGAAAGATGGAGCATAGATTATATAAAATTTTTGGCTCTTTTTAAGAAAATCCTACATATATGCCTACACTTTTTGTAAGATTATGTGTGAACTTGAAACATGTTTTCTTCAGCTGCATTTCTAAGATAGGAAAAGTCACATCTAATACCGAATTACATAAATTCATTGTAGGGCTGGTTTTCTCAGCCTATTTTTCATTAAAAGCAGGCCTGGTTCAGGAATATTCACATTATTCAACACTGTTTCCAATTACAGTTTTGTGTCATAATTGGCTGATATTATAGAATTCTATGCAATTCTATTTATCTGCAGAAGAACGTTTCCAGCTTAATTTGACCTTTCTGTAATTTCCTCCTTTACTCTGAAGTCTACATAATGTATCAACCCATGAGCTCAACTTGAATTCTGTCTTTTAATATCACTACAAAAACTGTGGTTGGCAAGAGGAATTCCCTTAACGATCTGACAACATATTTGTTGTAAAAGAAAAAAAGGGAGCATTTTCTGATTCCTCCATTTTATGAAATTATGGCATTAGTAACCTTGCTTAGATTTTCTTTATGTATGTTCTTGCCACAGAGAACAGGTAATTCATAATGTTGCCTATTATTCTGATGATGTAATTGCATCATCACAAACCCAGATCGACCACAAAATAAAATTGATCCTAGAGTCTAAAAATTGGCAAAGAAAAGTGTTTGAATATTAATTATTTGATAACTCCAAAACCTTCTTTCTCAAACATTTTTCAAAATTCAACTGGTTAATATCATGTTATTTTTTCACAAGCTGCCCTTGGTAATAGGAATGGAGAAAACAGTGAACAGAATAAATATTCTTGCCCTCATGGCTCATTCAACGCAGAAAAGAGGAAGAAATAAGAATAAGAGTATCACTACCAAAGCATCAACAGCATGAACTTTATAAATGCATTGATGCTGAAATATATAATAGGAAAACTTAAATTAGGTTTATAGAAGGGAGTGTGGAGGGAGATAACAGAAAAGACATTACTAGAGGATATTTAATCTGGAAGTTTTAAAATTAATTTATTATGGCAGTTTCATTTGAATTCTCTGTCAGTCAAAACACTATTTAATAACTTTGGCCATCTTGTTTGCTGGAGAACTTAGGAGAGTCTAGAGCACATTTTTTTTTTTTCACGCATTGTTGTGTTCTGCCACTATTTCCTGGGGAAGTTTCTGGCTTTGTCTTTAGACCTCCAGGCGCCTACCTTAATATGGAAGATTGTTTCCACTCTGCCATGCTGACAGTTGGGAAGCTATAAAGTTTACAGTTGAGCCCGCAATTTCTCTTCCTGTATGGAAGAGGTCTAAATGTAATAATTTAGACCTCAACAGAGCTAAATTGTATGGAGCACTTACTATGTCCCAAGAGCAAAGGCCTTAAATATTAACTCAATTAATCACCACAAGATGCAGATGAGATAGGCACTACTGTTATTTTCATTTTACAGATGAGGAAACTGAGGTACCAAGATGTTGAGTAACTTGCTAAAGGTCACTTAAATTGCGATGGGAATCACCACCTTGTGACTTCACACTCCTAACTTTTCCATGGCACTAAGTCACAGAAATTACAGGGCAGTTTGGCTCACCTGTAAACTGAATTTAATTCCCTTGCCTTTTCTCATAGCTCCTCAGTTTGCCTAGCCTATGGCTATTTTAACAAGAGAATTGTCTTGAATGACAAGCACGCAACATTAAAAATCAAGGGAAGAGGGAAATGGAGTGGAAAGAACAACTTATAGGGTTTCCTACTGCTTTTAAAAGCAAGTTATTGGATGTAGTTTAACATTTTAAAATCCCAGTCCCTTTAATACATAAAAGGCCTGAAATTAAATCAGAAGTTTTATTCTTAGCACCAAACATGGAACCATCATCAGCATTTGGGTTCACATTATTTTATTTGAAATACTATTTTATGTGGTAGTGAGTAAAAATGAAATATGATGATGAAATGGATCTACTAGAAATGTCTAAAAACCACCAGAACTTTCCCTAAACACATTCTCTCAGTCGAGTTTTTATTAATTCAGAGAAACCACTGTTTGACTTCCCAATTGTTGCTGGCAGGTGGATGACAAAGGATCATAATATAATACAGCTTTCTAACACATATGTTGTCGTAATTATTATTTAATGCTTATTAGGTCACCAGATGGTTCAGCCTGCTAGGGTTGACACATCTTTCATAGGTTTTATTTCCTCATAAGGAAAATCATGCAGAATTTGGTTACTTTTCTGTACTTGGTTCACTTTTTGGTATTTTTTTCTCACTTGGAATAGCTTTCTGAAGCTTGACATGAAATGTCTGCTTTGAATTCTGAAATGATTCCGCTAGGTTTGTGTAGATCATCTGATGGATAAATTGCGGATCACATGGATTATTTGTGAATTGTGGGTTTTCCTTTAAAATCAGTTCGTTAGAATTAGCAGAAAATTAACAAATACATGATGCAGGCACAGGGTATGGCAGCACTATTTGTAACAGCAAAATACAACCCAAGAAACAACCCAAATATCCACCATTATTGGAATGGTTGAATAAATGGTAAAATAAAATGAAGACTATCCTTATGCATTTCGATGTGTCATCCCAGGATGTGTTTTTAAATGAAAAAAAGGAGGGTTCAGAAGAGTGTTTATGATACAATCAATGTGTGTGTGTGTGTGTGTGTGTGTGTGTGTACACACATATTTGTTATGCTTGCGTGTGTGCACACTTGCTTGTATTTTCAGAAAGCAACAGTGGAAGGTTAACCCCAAAGCACCTGAAAATACCCACCTACCTGGGAAGGAAGGGCACAGAATATTTGTTAGCTTGCGTGTGTGCACACTTGCTTGTATTTTCAGAAAGCAACAGTGGAAGGTTAACCCCAAAGCACCTGAAAATACCCACCTACCTGGGAAGGAAGGGCACAGAAGGAGGCAGGCTTGGGAGCTAATGTTGTCTGAACATCTTTATTTTTTACTTTGACTTTGGAAAGATGCTCCGTCTTACAAAATAATAAAACCAAAAAGAAACAAACAATCTATCTCCCACCCCAAGAAAATATAAAACTAACTAAGAAAAATGTTGGTTGACTGGCTGGAAACAAATCTTAATAATCGTAGAGCAATAAAGTGCTAAACTGCAGACAGGTAGATAGATGAGCCAATTTATTTTCATTGAGAAGAATTATCTGAGGAGAAAGTTAGCCTTTTCTCCATATGTCATTAAATTCTAAATCCATTACTGAGGTTTTGATATTTGCCAGGAACAAGATCTAATACTGCAAAATGTGTTCTTGTCCTCCGGGTATAGGAAGAAGCTGAACAACACATGGAAATTAGACCAAATGGCTGTGGGATGATCAAAGCGGAGCGGGAAGGGATTCCTGTTCCTGTTTACCTCCCCTTTACTGACTTCTCAAGTTTCTTACCTGTCAGGGTTATAGAATCTATCATGTCAACAGATTTCACGGGTTTGTAAGGAGGATGACCCCAGAGGGTTTCCCCATTGCCTGATGGTACAACCATTGGTTCGTGGCTGCCATGTACTAGTAGGTGGGGATCCTTGTGATCTGTTTCCAGATGGATTGATAACTACTCCTCGGCTTGCTGATCTTCTCAGGGTTTGGAGGGTGATTCCTGATTGCCCAAAGTTTTCTTCTAGACTTTGCCTGCCTTATAGAAACAACTAACAGCATGACTATTTTAAATGGGTTTGTCATTTTACATGTTACAGATTGTTCAAGTGAGTGGCAAAATAAAAAATGTAACAGCAAAAATATTGACTAGAAGCAGAACAACGGACAATTATGATATGGTAAACTGTACAGATTATATAGCTGTGAAAAGCTGGAAGAGTTGCCAGGAGAGTTCCTGGTAATTTAAAAGAGGTGAATTACTCTGAAGACAGTTGTGTCAGAAACAAACATGGTATATAAATTGAGCTGCCAGAAGGCTGCAACTTGGAGAATCAATCACCTTAGTATACAAACCTAGTTTTCTTTTACTTATTTCATCAAAGTGAAATGAAGTGCCAGAAACTTTCTTGGAAATTTTCTGAATGAAATTGACTAGAAATTGGACTGTTCATTATGAAAATACAGCTGCTGCCATATTTTAAGAATTTTTTACTTGATTTTTCCCCAAGATAAACAGCAACTGTTTTTTGACACATTATCCTCTTTAATAATGAAAGAACTTTGATTCAAGTTATACTTAGAAAATGGCCACAAAAGGTAAAATGCCACCCATACTGCCGCTCTTTTCCATAACCATGGAAAGTTTAAAAATTTTGTTTAAAAAGTCAAAAGTAAAGTGCCAGGTTTTAATAAGTTTCTTTGGTCTAAACGTGGGAATAAATCAAAAACGTTTGGAACCAAAGGGATCCTGATAGTATTTGTTATTTTAAAATGCTTCAAGGCATCCCAGCAAAAAGGTTTGAAATTTGAAAATCCCTGGAGCCTTCCAAAGTGTTTACACATTCTGTTATCAGAATACAGAAACAGAGTAGTAGACAGGCTCACTTACATTTTTACTTGATTTTACAAATTAATTTTACAAATTAAACTTGATTTCTCAAACACCCAACACCCAACTCTGTTTTTCAACACAGTGTAAAAATATAATCAAGGAAAAAATTAATACATTTTATGAAATATAATGAGCGTCTGATTCCTGATGAACTTTATCAGTGATACTGTTTTTTATGTGCAATAGCTCAAAAACTTTTTATATCATGTTATTACCTCTAGTATCGATTATCTTCCTTTGAGTGTGGGGATTTGGAATGTTTATCATTTCCCATAAATCTCTTAATCCATTTCTAATCCCAGAGCTTTATCCATAAGGACTAAATAGCAATTTTGTAAATATTCTACCCTTCTTATCAGCTAAATGAAATGGACAAAAATAGCAGCCCTAGGCGTTCTAAGAGCACTTAATCCAGTGACAGAGGACTCTCTAATCCTTTTGTTAATTTTGTATTATCACAAAACAGGAAGGTCTAATATGTAACAGGTTTAAAACAAAAAACCGACCAAAACCAGCTAAACGAGACTAGATGTTGACAATAAGGACCAAGTGGGAGGTCTCTTACTGTGCACCGAGCTGCACAAACACGCTAGGTGAGAGGGCTGACTTATCAGTCCTAGAGGAAGATCCCCTCTCTCAGGCAGAGACTGAATTGCAACATGGAGCTCACAAAAGTCTAAGAATCAAACTGGAACACTCGATATGAAGAACAGAATGCAAAATCGGTTGTGCTATGCTTCCTGGGCATATCGGCCACAGAAGACAGTCACTGTCGTCACATGCAGGCTCTGAAGCCAGCCTGCTGGTGCGTCTTGTCCTTTCCTGCTCTCTGACCTGGGGGACCTGAACTAGCCCGTCAGTTCCTTGTTTTCCTCATCTGTAAATTGGGCACAATATTAGCACCTCCTTCCCAGGTTTATGTGAGGATTTAGTGATTTAAACCATGGGTGCAACTTAAAGCAATGCCTGGGACATAGTAAACTTCCAAAACAATAGTATCTAATACTCCTCTTTCAGGAGAGGGGACAGAAGTGTTGAACAGCATCACAAATTATAAAAAATAATATAGGTTCATGTCAAAGAGGACCCTTATTACCGTTTCATAAAGGATGAGGAGAGATCGTACCCTGCAAGAACTGTACGTAAAGAAATCAATCTACTGATGAAGACTGAAAATTACCATTGCTAGTTCATGGCCTCACAAAGCTATCAAAAAGAACTTAGATTTTAGGAGGGGGCTCTGGTTAGGAGTGTTCATCTAAGATAACGTTACCCAGAGGTGGTTTATGTGTAGGAGTTCTTGGTGCTCTTTCCACATCCATCCTGGGCACGCACCTCCCCTGTGGACTGAGCCTAGAGTCTCCTGGAATCCTCTGCCCAGGGACTTTTGCTGGCATGCCTCAGGAGTTGATGCCCCTGGAGCAGCCTCTAGGAGATGATGCTTAGCAGTCGGGGGATAAATAACCCAGCTTCTTTCCCTCTGAGGTAGAAGCAGGAAGGTGATTTCTACAGCATCTTCCAGAAGTCCTAAACAGTAATCTGCTCCTTGACACACCCTTTGTTCACGTCATCCCTTTTCCTTCCTGAGATCACCTCCCAAAAGTTGCCCTTTAATCCTTAACTCAGCATCTGTTTCTAGCAGAACCTCTAACTCCCCTCTACTAAAGAGCTCTAAGATCATACATAATAAGTTTTTTTAAGTGACTTGAAGAATGTCCTCTCAGGGTCAGAAAGAGAGATTATATGTCATTCAAAAGCTATCTTAAGCTATGTCATTCTCTTTCCAAATATATGACAGTATGTTTTTACATTCTGATGAGAATTTTCTCTCTCCTATGAGATGTGACCCCCCAGGAGAAAGGAAAAGGATGTATGGCTGGAATCCTGAGCCCTGAATTCTCTACGAGCTTCCCCCTGTTGTTCGGGGGCACAAAGAAGATATGGAGAAGAGACATTCCAAAAAATTATACTTTAAATTGTTTTAAGTCTTTGGCTTCAGATCCTGAGTGTCTGAGCACTGGGCTCTTGTGAGTGTGTTGTACTGGCTTCTGGAAGAAGGAAACCCTGTCCTTCTTTCTACTCTCATCTTTTTCTCAAGGAGGCAAGGCAAGGTTTTGAATTGTTCAGATTCCAGGGTTCTCATGGCAGCCACTTTTTCTGGGGTGGCGACTTATAGGTGAAGGAAACATGGTCTCTGTGCTTGTTTCTGATTTGGGCAGGTGGGGCTTTGGATTTCACTGTTATGGTGAGTTCTGAGATGCTTGTTAGAGCTTTGGGAGAAAAAGGACAGGTATTACAGCCTCCTTGGTTTCACGGATATTTAGACCTAACTAGCATAAGAAACAATACAATGCTTCCACTGGATGCAGCCTGACTCACTGGGGTTCTGCTTTGGCACAAAATCCTAGCTCACTCAAAGTACTATATTTCCTATGTTGCCACAATTATGCATACAGGGCCTTTTGAGGAGGAAGCTTGGCTAACCAGGGCAGAGAACGGGAGGTCTGAGGATTCTTGGAGCCCTGTCTTTTTCTTTTAAGATTAAAAAAAAAATTATTTATTTTATTTATTTATTTTTGGCTGCGTTGGATCTTCGTTGCTGCACACAAGGCTTTCTCTAGTCATGGCGCGTGGGCTTCTCATTGCGGTGGCTTCTCTTGTTGCGGAGCATGGGCTCTAGGTGCACGGGCTTCAGTAGTTGTGGTGCACAGACTTAGTTGCCCCGCGGCCCATGCGATCTTCCTGGACCGGGGCTCGAACCCGTGTCCCCTGCATAGGCAGGCGGATTCTCAACCACTGTGACCCCAGGGAAGCCCCTGGAGCCCTGTCTTAATGTGACTCTTGTATAAAATCACCCTCTCGTTTGCCGGAAACACAAGAGCCACGGTGACTTCATTTGTATAGACTACACAGTAAGGGAGTCTAGGCTACAAATAGGCTTTCTTTACTCCTTCCTTTTTATCCACATCCAAACCTTGGCCACTAAGGGACCGCTCAGATCACAAGAGGCAAAGGAAAATAAACCTCACAAAAATTAACACCAAGGGAAA
>NW_006773710.1:957939-960204 GCF_000442215.2 Lipotes vexillifer
GGAAAGAGATATTTTATACTCTAAAATCCAGAGCATAGCAGGTATCGGCTAGGATGGTCCCTCCCCAGGCATTTCTGGGTGGTACAGGGAAGACTTCTCAAAGAGCAGGCCTTGTCATGCATTCCACACTTATTTATTGAGCACCTACTGAACACTAGGAATGTCACAGTGAAAAAATTACAAAGTGCCTGCTTTCACAGAACTTACCACACGGTTGTAGCAAAATAAAGAATCCAGAGAGAAATTCCTACTCCAGTGTGCTGTTTCAAATAGGAAAGATTGTTTATAAGCAGGATCCACAATTATGAATGTACATTAAAGGACTTAACTCATTCACGTGGCAAAACGACATGAGGAAAGTCTGCGAGAGGCTTCTGCTTAAGTTCTTCTTACTCATCACACAGAGACAAGGAAAGGTACCCTTTTACCCATAGAATCTGCACTGATGCTTCCCAGAGCCTTGATGTGAAATAGCTTCAGGACGAGTCCAGCACTCTGCAAAGCAGAGAGAAGAAACAAATAGTCCGAGCCCTGGCACACATTTCTGCTTTGGGAGATTAAATGATTCTGAAGCCTGTACTCTTTATGGATTTCCTTTTATGTGAGATTCTAGGGTAGCTGCACTAGTGTTGGAGGGGTTTCTTTTTTTTTTCCAAATACAAATATTTTCATGGACTTAGAAATTGATATTAGGAAGAGTGGCAGTCAGAAACCCCAGGGAAATGGAAGCCATCTGAAATGGGTTATTTGGTCGTCTGAGGTTGAAGGCAGTGTGGCATCTAGATGGTATTAAGGTATGGAAATGCGTTTGTTCATGGCACGCAGTGGTAAACAGCTAAACCAGATACCATCTGCGGCGTCCATCAAAGGCAAGGATGTGAGGGGCTGGCTTGCCGCTGCTGAGAAATAGCACTGATGCTATGGGTTGGATGCTACGGGTTGGATCTACGGGTTGGATAGCTGATTCTATGGACAATGAAAAGACTGAAGATTAAAGAAAGAAAATGATTAGCCAGTTTTTTAAATTCTTGACTCCAAGGGTAGATGAAATCACAGGGGCTTCCTAGGATTGCTAAATGAATCTCTCATCTTTTCACGAGCAGAACTGAAATAGCTGAAGAGCAAATGTGTTGTATATTTCTTCAGGTTGTGGATTTCCACACCAGTTGACTTTACAACCTTAGCAGAATCTTGTGAGACAGTTAGGGCCATGGCTGGTAATAATGGAACTCCTAGCATTGGAACTGGATAATCTAGTATGACTTAGAGGGGTAAAGGAACCAGGATCTAACTTCCTGCCTTGTTTAAAGACTCAGAATCGCATTGCTTGAGAATCTCATATTCTGGGGGATATGTCTGTGCTTGCTTGAGCAAGGAGAGAAAACCTAATTTTCGATTGGGCAGAATTTCTTTATATGAGTGCCAGAATTCTGGATTCAGTGGAACTTCAACAGCTGGAAATAATGCTAACTGTTTCACTGAGTGACTAAAATAAGGTCTTGGGTGGCTCTTGCTAACTCAAACTGAGAGGGCAGAAAAATTCTGGGATAGCGTGAGTAAAGAAACCCAAAGATATTGGGATGTTGGGGTAAATTGAACAGGTGTGGCTGGCTTCTCTCCTCCTCACTTTGAGCCAGGGAGGGCCCTGAAGACAGAGCGTTCATCAGTGCCTTCTGAGAGCCATGCCAGCAGGTCAGACATCTTTCCTGGCAGTCTGTAGGCTATAGAGCTGCTGGAGAAAGATGCTGAAATGGAAATGACTCCCTGATTTCAATGGATAAGGGAAGCTCCTGGGGTGACAGAGTCACAGGGTCATGCTTAATCACCAAGAGCAAGAGACATGTGATTACTATCATAGGCATCTGGCACTGCATGGTAATCAGAGTGGCTCGATCTGGTCTGCAAGATCAGTGATGGTGGCTAGATAACTTGGGATTCCTAGGATAAAAACTGATGGCAAGCCCATTCGAGTCCTACTTGATTTGTACATCTGAGCAAGGACAGTTCAGGTGAACTAAGGTCTGTCTTGGACACAGGGATAATGGCAATCCTTCGCCTGATTCACAATCTCAGAGCCCTTTGACTGAAGGAGACGTCAGGAATACGTAAGAAAATCTGTGCAATAGCAACCCAGTAATATTCTTTGAGTCTCCCTATTAGCATTCCTCGAAGGACTCTACCATAAAATAAGAATAACCATAAAAACAAACAAATGGGGCTTCCCTGGTGGCGCAGTGGTTGAGAGTCCGCCTGCCGATGCAGGGG
>NW_006773710.1:960712-965923 GCF_000442215.2 Lipotes vexillifer
TGGGCCCGTGAGCCATGGCCGCTGAGCCTGCGCGTCCGGAGCCTGTGCTCCGCAACGGGAGAGGCCACAACAGTGAGAGGCCCGCGTACCGCAAAAACAAAACAAACAACAAACAAATGAATATAACAAAACAGAAACAGACTCATAGAGAAAACAAACTAGTGGTTACCAGTGGGGAGATGGCTTGGGGAAGGCGCAAGACAGGGAAAGGGTGTGAAGAGGTACAAACCACTAGGTACAAAATAAATAAGTTACAAGGATGTAATGTGCAGCACAAGAAATATATCCAACATTTTATAATAACTTTAAATGGAGTATAATCTATAAAAACATCAAATTTTACTGTGTATACCTGAAACTAATATTGTAAATCAACTATGTTTCAAATTTTTTTTTTTTTAAAGAGAATAACCATAAGAAGGGAAAGGGAGATACCCAGATCTTCACGATCAAATGTAGGTATTAGCCCATCTACCTGATTCCCTGCAGGCAAAGCCTCCTGCAGATCTCCCTGAAAACTGCTCTAGCAACATGTTTACAGCAACCCAGGCTGGTAGAGTGATGGCAGAGTGGACTCAGACTACAGGTTCTAGACCCCAGACCCCTGATCACACCAGGATCCAAGGGGAGAAACTTGGACACTAAGGATCTGCCTTGTTTTACTAGCATAACTATAAGCCTTGAACACCAGCCTCTGATCGTGCCAGGGGAGAGGCTGATACTTCTCTAATCCTAGAGCTTAAAGTCCCAAAGCCCAAAATTTGGGGTACCTCTCTCAGCATCAGTCAGATGTTGGGACCCATAACATC
Organism: Lipotes vexillifer; assembly: GCF_000442215.2. Taxonomy (NCBI): domain Eukaryota; kingdom Metazoa; phylum Chordata; class Mammalia; order Artiodactyla; family Lipotidae; genus Lipotes; species Lipotes vexillifer. The sequence continues at coordinate 961,522 of NW_006773710.1, forward strand.
CATCTGTGCTGTTCCAGAATTCTAAGGCCACAGAAGATCACACACTCACTATTGCTTTTATCTCTGTAGGTTTCTCCAATGAATGCTGTCTCAGAAGACCTAGTAGGTGGAGCATTAGATCCTTCACACTTACTCATTTGACAATGGTACCATCCAACAATTGTTCTTACCTGATTCCTGAGACCAGTGAGTATGAGTACAGTCTAGCGAGAGCAGAGCCCGTTAGGGTCAGGAGACGAGAATTTTGACCAGAGGACACAACCATGGTTATTTTCCCAACTACCAAATGCAAAATTAAGATACAGTGGATCCTCATTACCCACAGATGCTTATTTGAGAATTGGCTACTCAATAAAATTTATTTGTAACCTCAGCACCAATACTGGCAGAGCTTGTGCCATCATTCACGGACATTAAGAACAGCAGGCATCGTTAGTTACACAATTATACATATTCCCTGCTGAGGTCCATCAAGGAGATGCTCTATTTTCTTGTTTCAGTTCTCATATAGAGATGCCCAGAAGATGGAGACAGCAGCGGGCAGAGTTCTGCAAGAAGCTCCGGTTCTGCGGCTGGTTGAATGGGGTTTGAAACCCAACTCTGCAGGCTGCTGGTGAGCAGCCTCAGGCAAGTCACATAACACTTTTGAAGATTGTTTTCACTTTTGTAAAATCAAGAACAGAGCATTGACCAGGATAAACTGTTTCTAGGATTTAAAATACACACACAACTTTAAATATATATATTTCCCCTAGGAGCAATGGCTCAGTATTCACCAGTCCAGTGTTGGAGCAACTTTATAGTACATAACTGCCATGAATAACAAAAAACAGAAATCAACTGTAGACATTTCCATCAACAGACGGAAACCACATTGGCTCCTTGAACTGTGATAATTCCTGCTATAAAGTTGGATGATAATACCATGTATTTCTTAGATTGTTAGGAAGTTAGATGGATTAATAGATGTAAATAAAGTTCTCAAAATAGTGTCTGGACGGTAGTAAAAGCGATACAAGATTTTGTTGTTATTAATATCATTGTTAGGAATGGCTAAGTGGAAGCTTCTGGAGTTTTTCCTGCCCACAATAGAAATATGTCAAAGGCAATACCACAGCCCTGTTGGAATTACAAAAATTTGCAATGTCATTAAAGGCTTGAAAGATGTAGGAGTGAAGATTACATCACTTCCGTAGTTAGCTGTCCAGTTTGGCTAGTGAAAAAGACGGACTGATAACAGAGAATGACAATAGATTATCCAACGTTTAATCGAGTGGGGACTTGATCTTTCAAATTTGTACAGGATGTGGTTTCTTCATTGGAACAGATCAATATAGCCCTTCCTAACCACCCACTGATTTGACAAATGCTTTCTTCTCTATCTCCAAAAGCAGTAAATAGCAGAAATTCATTTTCATGTGACAGAGACAGCCATACATCTTCACTGTCTTGCCACAGGTTTATATCAACTTTCTAGTTCTGTGTCCCAAGTCATTCTGCAGGGACGAGTAGTTACCTCATCAATGCTCTGGATATCACCCTACTGACATAATGCAGATAGAAAACAGAGCAGGGTCCCTATTACTTTGGTAAGATGATGCACACGAGTGCCGCAGCCTGGAAAATAAATGCCACAGAAGTACAGAGAGCTTCCACTTCCATAAGATTTAGGAGTGTCCTATGGTCTAATGTATCTGCTCTTCCAAAATGGGAAAAAAAAACGTGCAATTCTTTGGTTTAAAAAAATATATAAATTAAATATCTGTGAGTTGCACTGACCCATATGCAGTGGCCCTAAACAATAGCCAGTTTGACCCAGAGAACAAGAATGCTCTCCCACTGGTGCAATATTTGGTCTCTATGGCTCAGTGGATCCTATGGATGCTGAATAGACCTGTGGTGAGAGAAATAGCAGGGGCTCTGATGATTTGGGAGAAAAACCATGGCTTCTCTATAAGTAAATAGATCTTGACTTGTCTCTGAGCCCTGGCAGGCCGTGAAGCCCTGACTGTAAGCTCTCGTGTGACTGTTAGACCTTGGCGGCTCAATATCAGCTGAATGTTGTCTGACTTACTGTATCATAAATTTTGGTATTCGTGGTGGCTGAGTTTTACACTTAGTAAATATGTGAACTTGGGCAAGTTTCCTTTTTGTTCTTTGGTTTCACATTAACCAGAGGTTAATGATAGTAAATACCTGGCAATATTTTGATGGGATTAAATGCATTAACACATGCAGACCACTATATAAGTGTCTGGCACATAGTAAAAGGGCTTCTTAAGTGTTAACCGTTATAGGTATTTTCCTCCTTTGAGGACACGGACCTGGAACCCGATAGATCCCAGAGGTGTAAGGTTGGGTCATTTGCTGCTCGTGACTCCTGCACCCAAAGCAACGTACTCTTCCTACTGGGGACCAAAGCATCATATAGGGTTTTCTAATTCGGTATGTAGCATGTATCCTGGGAGATGGGATCCCATCCTCAGAGTACTGCTCTTGAGCTGGTGCATCGTTGTGCCTTCAGATGTTAATTGCAGAATGCTCATTCCCCCAGGTATGGGCCAGAGCAGTAATCTTAGGTCTGGAATGTGCTGTTTCTATACCTCTCCAAGGGTGAAATCGCATTGGCTGTTCTTTGACCTTGATGGTCATTATGATCACTGTGAACCCTGCCGACCACCCCCCCGCCCCAGATTCTGGTGTTTAAAAGCCAGTAACTAGCTTCTTTGCTTCAGGCCCAGCATCTCTGTTGCTATCAGAGAGGAAGGTTCTATGAAAGCTTCTCTTACCCTCAGTCCTGGTCTGCACACAACAGTCACCACTGACTCTTAGTGAAGCTGATGTCCTCTTAACCGGTTAATTTGTGAGCTTCTGAGTGCCCAGTATCCCAAGCCTTCCTGTGGAAGGAAAAAAAACCTGAATGATTTTCTGGCCTCACAAAAATATTACCACTCTAGCAGGCCCACTTCTCTGAGCCTTTTAATCAGTTCTCTACAATCTGCCGTAGCAATTCAGGAATTTCAGTTCTGTTCAACATGGATCACTGCTTTCTCCAGGCTGCCAGGGGCCATCTCTGCATCCTCCCCTGCGGTTCTTGGCAGGGTGTTAAGTCCCATATCACAAGAGAACGCTCCAGGTCAATAAACTCTCTCTGGTCATATCTTATTTTCCAGTCCCCTTGATCAGGAAACCTCCCACTGAAATCCCACAAGGACTCCCTGTCTCCTGCCATCCTACATGTCTGCTGGTCATGCTGACTAATTCCTGCGGTTCCTCTGTGGTCTTGGCCCTTTATTCCTCTAGCAGGTCTGATAAGTCCCCGTCTGGGTGATGCTGTGACTTAACCATGCCTATAGGCCTGGCAGCCACAGGAGGGGTAGGGGCACATCCTGAGAGAACCCCTGTGGGCTTGCGGTGGAGAGCGCTGCACTGTCCCCTTCCATGGGAGCAGGGCCCGTTCTTCACAGGAGGGATTCACCTGTGCAGGCTCAGAGCATTCAAAAGAGTCTGGGTGCCCGAGCAGGGAGCTGGGCATATGTGGAAACTCTCTGTACTTTCTACTCAATTTTGCTGTGAACCTAAAAGTGCTCTGACAAATAAGGTGTAGGAATAATAATAACAAAAAAAATCTGGGGAATCAAAATCTCAAGAGGCATCTACCCAGATACCCTGATCTCAGGGCCCTGAGCTTGGTGTAACAGACCTGCTCCAGCTGAACCTTCAATTGTCTTTGAAGATCAGTGACTATGGTCTAAATCCTTAGTTTTGTCTTAAGCTTTTCTCTCTTCTCCCGAGAGAGGAAACTGGCCTCTTTTAGGCTACCAAGGAGGCCCTCTGGCCTTCACATTTGATTTTCAATTATTTGTTCAATACTATTAGCTTTTCATTAGGAAGGACAGTGCCATGACTTAATGACAACCACTAAATCCACTGTCCTGTGCACTGCTTCCATCAGTCATGACATTTCCTTTGCAAGAAGAGGCTCCCAAGTCGCCACCAGCAACTTTCCAGCAGCTGGGGCTCCTCCTGGGTCACGGAGCGCTCGGGCTGGTGTCCTCAGTCCCAAATGGTGGCCAGTGAGCCAGTCCTGGGACCATGTCTTTGCTGCTGGCTTTCTTGAGCTACTCTGGGAGTCGGCTGCGTTCTCTGGGAAGCAGACACTGGCGTGGAGACAGGACTGCAGAGGATTTTTGTGAAGGAGAAAAGGAGGAAGCGGGATTTTGCACAATTGGAGCGGTCAGGCCACGATGCAAAAGAGGCAGATCGCACACAATGTCTGCCAGGCCGCGGGGCGCTCCAGAGCGAGGTCTGCGCGGTAGAGGCTCCGAGCTGGGCGGAAGGGGACAGGCCTTTGTGCCCCGGCCTTGCTGGGCACCCACCGTCCACAAGCCTTCTGGAAAGA
>NW_006773710.1:966271-1026801 GCF_000442215.2 Lipotes vexillifer
AGTGTGACCTTGGCTCAAAGGCAGTCGGCTGACGACACTCCCCAAACTGAATTCTGTATGGAGAAAGGATGTGAGCGACTCAGCTCTATTTCATTCACACTCTTACCACCAATTCAGGTACAGCAGTCCCTCCGTAACCGCAGTGCTCGCTTCCTGGGCTTTCCGTGGAGGGAAGTTTTAAATCGAGCGCCATTCTGAGTACCGGGATGAAGTCTCGCGAGGTCAGCTGCCGGGGCCACGCGGGAACCACTCCTTTGCCCAGCGAACCCCGCCCCTAGTCACTCATTGGCCCCTGGGTTATCAGAGCCACGATCTCAATATCGCGGTACCTGCGTTCGAGGGACTCTTACCTTCCCGAGCAGTGACCCCCCCACCTCCAAAATAAGAAGGGTGATGCTGGCAATTCGGAGATGCCTGAGAGAAGCCTGACAGTCCTTCCTTTAAGTAAAAAGGTGAAAGTTCTCCACTTAATAAGGAAGGAAAGAAATCCTATGCTGAGGTTGCTGAGACCTACGATAAGAACGAACCCTCCATCCATGAAACTGTGAAGAAGGTAAGAGAAACTCGTGCTAGTTTTGCTGTCGAGCCTCAGACTTCAAATGTGTGTGTGTGGTAAGTGCATACTTCAGATGGAAAAGGCGTTCAGTTCACACAATAAGATATTTTGAGAGAGAGACCATATGCACAACATTTTATTACAGTATATTATTATAATTGTTCAATTTTACTATTAGTGTTGTTAACCTCTTACTATGCCTAACTTATAAAGTAAACTTTATCATAGGTATGTGTGTATAGGAAGAGACATATATAGTGTTTGGTATTCCTGCCGTTTTAGGCATCTGCTGGGGGGTCTTGGACCGTGTCCCCCACGGTTAAAGGGGAACTACCGTAGTTAAATAGAGTAATGAGGTTAATTTGCAGTTTTCATAATGGAACCAGGACATTTCCTCCTCAGCAGGAGAATTTCCCAAGACGAGTGTCTTTAAAATAATAGTTCAGTGTCTTCCTGAGGGACAGAGAACAATGTGAGTCCACATTACAATAAAACTTCAAAATTTTTTTCATTTAATGACATTTCTTTATTAAGTAACTGAGATCAAATTAGAGATCTAATCTGGAAGGTATTCAGAGTAACGATGAAAATTATTATGCTGCTTTTCACATGTACTTTTAAGAGTACTTACATAAACATTCTCTCATTTGGTCCAGACAATAACCCTATCTATCAGGTGGGCAGAGCAGCATCAGAAATTGCCTTGGTCAAATTTTTTTTGTTATTCCATAACTTCTAAGAGATTTTCATGACACCAGAAAATTTTTAAAAAAGATTACCAGATGACAGTATGTGCCCCTAGGTGCTCTAGAAGTGATCCAAGGACCACTAATTTAAAAACTGAAATACCAGCATATTCTTAATAACCTTGCTCTTATTCACTTCAGTTTTTGTCATGACTTTAAGTTCATATGAATCTGATGAATTTAAAAGGTAAGTTATGTTATTTGTTTGCATTTGAATTTTAACGTTACTACCTGAAATACGAAACATTAGGAAATCTGATAAGGCATAACATCCACTAATTATAACACAAATTTAAAATTTCTGTGATCTACCCATCTTTATTTATGTGCATTTTTACATTACTATAAATATTTATATATATAATTTTCTACTTTACCTTTTTTCAAACTTAACCTCATTCCAAAGAATTTCCAAGATCCATAATTCTATGTCATCATTACTATAATTTTAAACGACTGTCTAATATTATACCTAGTGTTTTAAAATGTTTTAAACATGGTTTGAATGGGTATTTTAAAAAGAAATCTCATGGGAGATAGACATTTGGGGATATATAAAGTGAAAAAGACATTTTAAAATAATATAAATGCCTTTTGATTTTTTTAGAAACTGGACCAAAACATGTTAAAAATAATTCATAACACTGTTCTTCCCTGTGAGACTTCTCATTGACCTTTCAGCCTGAATACAAAAATAGAAGACTTTATCATAGCTTTAGCCTGTAGGCCTATTTTTAAATATACAACGTCATGACCTAAACTTAATAAAAATCCAACACAAAGAGATGAAAGTGGGAACCTTCTTTGCAGAAATTCCTTTGAGGCTATATCCTGCCTTAATTCTACAAGAAGAATTCCCACAGAAATCAATAGGAGATTAAAATAAATATCAATGGCAGGATACAGTCCAAATTATGAATGAAAAACTTTAAACTTGACAAGTTAATTGTTTTTCAGAAAGAGTGGAATTTGGGAGCAGTATTTTCATGAGGGAAAACCAACATTTCAGCTGTAGATAAATTAGTACACAGCATTTTGTATAGTAGGGGCTTATCTATGGGAGCTATGTCCACCCATTGTGTTATGACATTGGTTTCTGCCATTTTGAAGGGAAGTTTCCTCACCTGCATCCAGATTTTGCATTAGTTGGTCAAGTTTCTAATATGCTTTTATTTTAAGTAGGATAAACAATATACAAGGTGAAAGAAATTTATTTCAAACTCTCCTTGCTTAGTCACATTATTCAGAAATTGTTAAGAAATAAATTCTAATAATATTACACCTGAAAAACTCAAAGGTAAAATTGGGTAACCAGTAACCTGATACCCTTTGGCTTCAAAATGTTACAACTAGTACAAATGTATACAAAGTGTTCAGGTTGCCAAATTTATCATCTAGAACACTTGAATAGAGGTGTGTATAAAAATCAAGTTCATTCATTATTCAACTTTGCCACTATGCCTTGCACAGCCTCTCTGAGTCACTTTTTTCCTTTTTTGAGAAGAAAGGATAACAATACTTTTCGGCGAAATGAGGATGAGATTCAAGAAAGAGCACCATAATGTACTACTGTTAGAGCACTAGCTATATAGGGCCACAATTAGCCTGCAGAGTGGTTGGCATGTAGTATGTGACCAAGAAATATAAGTGGCTGAATCTGTAATATTCATTTCAGAGATGATATTCAATTCAATTAACATTTGATAAGTGCCTATTATATTCAAATTACGTGCAAGGGCTGTAAGAAATGTAAGGATTCTAGCAATGCCCCTACACTGACGGGGACTATAATCTGATGGGCAGGTGAACTTGAATCAAGCCAACTATAATACCAAGTCATATGCGTTAGGAGCATAACTAGAGATTTAAATAACGTACTCTAGAAATATAAAGCAATAGCAATGATTTTCCACTGCAGATTAATTGGGGAATTAACTAGAAGATTGAAGAAGAACCCGTGGAGGAGAGAATCTAAGAGGAAAAGATCAACTTCTCCAATAGTCAAGATTAAAATGTCAGTGACAGTGCTTCATGGTATGATTCATGTTTCCTCGGAAGTGAAAGAACAGACTTGTGCGTGAATCTTCTGAGAACAGTGACAAGAATGGTGGGTTTGTTTAACAATTGAAAGGAAAGTACCTATAAAGGACATGTTTTATGACATTAAATGGTTCTAGTATGAAGATAACAGAGAAGAAAAATATGGAAGTTAAAATGAGATGTCTAGTCCACAGGGAATAAAGAGTACTTGGTTGAAATGGAAGAAGTTTTTGTTTGTTTGGTTTTTTGTTTGTTTTGGTTTGGTTTGGTTTTTGTTTTCCCGTGAGACCCAAGATCTTGAACAGAAAAAAAAAAAAGTAGAAAAAAAATTAAGTACTACTAGGAAAATGATATTCCTCTGATTAACTTTAAAAGTTAAGCACAAATTTGTTATCAAGGAAGCTATTAAGGGAGCTCCAAAATAAATCGATATAGTTCTAAATTTGCCTTAGGTTGAAAATGGTCCAATCAAATTTTTTTCTCCATACTGTGTGGAATGAAAACCTCTATCTAAAGCATGTTAGTGTCACTACATTACTTTCTTTGAATACTAGTTGCAGCAAATATTTTAAGATGATCAAGGCGTGAAAATCTGTCTGAGATTAAAAGCCTGCTGTTAGCCTAAGGAATGTAAAAGTAATGAAATGTCAGGAAGAATTCCATGTACATGTTTGAGCTTGTAGAACAACTGTGTTCAAAGGAAATTAAACTGAGAAAAAAATTCTGTTTCAATATAGCCAATACATGAGTAAATTAGATAAACTCTTACAAATAAGTATACATTCCCTTTCTCTGATGATAAGAGCTAACATTTATTGAGCATTTACTATATTCCAGGTGCTGTACTAATTACATTACCCATTTTCTCATTTAATTTTCACAGCAACCTGATGAGGCTAGAGGTGGAAACTATTTTTGATTCTCTTTCAGTAATGAGGAAACTGAAAAGTTGTCTGTGATCATACAGTTATTAAGCAGAAAGGCAAGGATGGACCCAGGACTCACTCTAAACCACCCTCTGATGTACTTGGAATCACCAGGTATATTTTTAAAAAATGTTGAAAAGAACTTAGAAGTAGATATAATTATATAGCCAGTTCCCATCGATGAATAAGCTTATCTCCGGCAATGAGTTGTTCTCAATGTTTGAAAAGATTTTGTTTATTTTGCTACGGAAGTATAAAATTTGTTCTGTGTTATAGTAACCAAAACAGTTTAAGACGTGTTAAGACTATAGTATTCAGGTGTGTTTCCTTTTATATAGTCTCTTTAATGTTTAATGAGGAAATCTTTTGTCTGATTTTCCTTCTTGAAGAGGGGAATGTTCATCTCCTAAAACTATACATTTAACTATTGTTTTATTCCAGGTAACAATAGTTTTTGAAATAAAAAAATATATATATATATAAGCACAGGTAAGCCACTCCAATAAAATGGAGTCTGTGTTTGAATACTATTATCATTTTAGTGGCATTATATTGAACTTATATTGCTAGAAATACAATCTTGTTTCATTAAGTAACTGCTTGTATGGTTTCTACAAGCCATTCTTCCCCTACATTGAGTGTGGTCCTGGGGAACTAGGTAAAAGTTGGGGGGTGGCTTGAGTTGCTGGAGGATTTGGGGCACAGAACGAAGGGAGATTGGGATCTGAGGGGAGAGAGAGAGTAAGCTGGAAGCTAGGAAATATGGGAAAATTTAAGTCTATAAAATCAGCCAGTGCACACACAGGGGCTCAGGCAAAGTATCTTACAGAGCATCTCTGAGCCAATTTGGAAAGTTGAGCCTAAAAGATTCCCCCTGTGCACAAGATATGAGGTAAGGCTTCTTTTATAGCTTGGCAGCAGTAAATCCATATGCTGGGAAAGAGATCAATTTTAGACACTTAAAGTTATTAAAGTCTCTTTTCACAACAGAGTCTCGCAACGGTGGACTGTGCAGCTAATGGGATAATTTAACCAAGAAAGGAATTTATCCAAAAAATTCCTTATGGACTGATATTAGAAACTTTTTACTAAGGCAGCAAAACCAGAATTTATTAAATTGTACCATGGACCTTCTATAAGCAAATCTAATACTAAAAGTATTAAAAGATTTTTTACAGCCATATCCATAGGGACCTTTATTTCTTGACCTCAGTTTGCCCCGAGATTCATACAAATTAAGTGGTGAAAGCTGACAGAATGCTTGAATTACCTTAAAATGGCACATTATGAATTTAGAGCAGGAGGAGAGATGATAACCTAACATTTGCTTAAAGTAACATATTTACTAATTGCAAGCTTAACAGAACAATTGTTTGTGATAATAGGACTATCTTAAGGAAATTACAGTTTCAGAAAATTTCCTTATGATGGAAAAATCCTCTGGTTTGAGATTTTGTACTTGGTGAATTATTATAGAATAAAACAAAATAGGGTTTATGATGTAATAACCACAGCTCCCATATGTTGGGTGCCCACTGTATATTAGACACTGTGTTGTGCTTGACTTTGCATATATTATCTCATTTAATCAGTACCCTCCAGAGTAACTGCTACTCCTTATTGTACAGATGTACCCAAATTTAAAAAATGGCCTCAGTGAAGTTATGTGATTTGCCAGACCTGGGATTAGAAGTCATGTGTGCCTGGCTCCAAAACTCCAGTTTTGAGCACAGGATAAATATGACTATTAATTATACCATTTCCTATGTTATTGGTTGTTACATAAACAAAGAAAATATATATTCCAAAGGGGCATCCTGTGGACACCTGAATCATATTTAGGTTGATTGTGATAAAAACATACAACCAAAAGGACATTTTGTATCATTACCTTTGAACATTTCAGACCAAACCCTTTCCCTTACTAGAATTTTGACAGAAGTGTTGGTTTCCCTGGTGGGGATATAACCCCCTTCTTCCTTGTCAGATTCAAAACAAATTGAGGAATAAGATGAAGAGTAAAATATATGGAAAATCAAACTGTTGCTTAAAAAAAAAATACTGATGAAGGCTTAGTTGTAAGGGCCAATGGGCCTGGTAAATGAACCCCAGATTCGTCAGCCTTACCCACCCAGTCACGGCATGCATGAGGGCACTGGTTTTGGGGGAAAGCCTGCAGCCAGGAGCAATGGAGAACGTTGGCAGCTGGGAGTCGAGAGCTCTCAAGAGGGAAAACGATTGGGCTGGCTCTTCATGCCCAGTTCTTTCTTTTGAAAGTTATCAGTCAGATAAATCACCACCTGCTCAGGGAAGAGTAAAGGGGCAGAGAAGGAGTGGGTTTTACAGTAATATCAATAGAATAGCCTTCAGAGGAAGGAAGCATTGGCCCTCCGCCTCAGCATCCCCGGGTGTGCTCTGCCCTGCTCTGCTGTGTTTTGTTTTGTTCGTCACTGGCTTAGCTCCTGAGCCTTCCTGTGGTTAGGCAGGGGTCTCTGCATCTGGGAGATCATGTTCCTATGACCATTCCTTACCTCTCTCTCAAAGACGAATCACGGGTCTTTTGGAATCCTCTTGGGACCACTTGTGGGAAAGATACATTTTACCCTGAAAAAGCTTCAAAATGAGTCTTTTGCTCTGTTAATTAATCTACTTCAGGGCTACTCTATTTAAAATGGAACATTTACTCGCTCTTCTGTTTCCCGTCCCAAATTATGTCCAACCATGCTTTCTGAGGTAACATAGCCCTGGTTCTGCAATGAGATTTAATAACAATATTAAGAGACATAATAAAATATATAAGTGCTGCAATAATAAAATGCCAGAAAACTTCAATAGAAGTCCTCATCTGCACTCAAATGCTCAGGGGGAGCTCAAGGCCACACCTATTGATTCAGAAGTTAATGTTTAAAGTTTAATTTTCTTGACAATACGAGTTAAAAGTTAGAAATTTAAGTAATTCCCAATTTTTTATTCTGCCCAATCTGTATTAGAGGTTTTTCTCAATGTATCTGAATATGTGAGAGTGGGGTTATTTCTTCAGGACTTCATACATTTTATTAATTTAACACAAGGTAGCAGATACATCTGTCTTTCTAGTGTCTGAAGAGTAACAGGACATAAGATTATAGCCACACTGCCCCTTTAAGAAAGACAGACAATCCTCAGGCCTTAGAACAGTTTTCCTATGAACTCATTAAAATTCCTTTGAACTCATTAAACGTTAGCTAAAACTGTGGTTAAAACTCAGTTATTTCTAAACAAAAGGCGGAGTATTAATTTATCTATTGCTGTGTGACAAATCACCCCCAAACTTAGCAACTTAAAAGAACAAGCATGTATTATCTCACAGTTCCCATGGTTTGGGAATCCAGGGGGAAGTTTTCTGGTTGGTTTTGGCCCAAAGTCTCCCATGAAGGTGAGTCCAGCTGTCGCCAGGGCTGTAGTCATCATCTCCAAACACTGAAGACTCATTTCCAAACTCACTCACATGGTAATAGGCAACCTACCGCTTCTCACCAGCCGCTGGCCAGACACCCCAATTTCTTACAACTGGAGCCTCTCTGTAGGCTGCTTGAGTGCCCTCAGAACATGGCAGTCGGCTTCCCTTGGAGCCAGTGATCTGAGAGAGAGGGAAAGCAAGGCAGCGACATAGCACTTTTGTTTATGGTCTAACTTCTGAGTCATACGCTGTGTCTTCTGTCTTATTCTGTTTCTCAGAAATGAGTCACTAAGTCCAGTAATACCCTCAGCAGAGAGTGTTACACAGGGTTAAAATACGAGGAGGCTGGAAGACTGGCTCCCCTCAAAAAAGGTGATGGAAAAAAATCTCACCAAGATGCCAGTGGTTGGTTGATAGGTGTTCACTAGAAACTCTGACTTGTTAATTTAAATTTAATAGAGGTCAGTCTCCAGCAAAGGGGTTTAGTACAATGCACCTACCATTTCTGGAGGAGAAATCTGCCCATGCGTAGCTTCTTAACCTCCATTTCCTCGTTGAGCTCCATGTTCTTGTCACTTTGGTCTGTATAGACAGTGAGCTCTGTCTGCTCATATAGCTGCCATATATCTTGCAGAAAGACATTTTTAATCCTGTGCCATTGTGGCTAATGCCTCTGCCTTTTGTTCTGGAATGGCCTAAGCCTAAGAAGTTTGCTTTTTAGTGATGTTTTTCATCTTGTGCCCATATTTATTTCAACCAGAAAAGCATTTGCAACATTTTTCTAAAATGAAACTACTGTGGTTGCTTCTGATGCCTGTGCCCCTTTGGCTCCTATGAGACCCAAGAGCTCTGTCTTATGCTCCTCAAGACACTGTCCTTCCTCTGCTTGTGAATTCCTTAAGCTTCTCAGGCAGATTCCCTCATAACACTGTGAAGCCAGTGAAAGCCCCCGCTACAATAGCTATATCGCTTTGAAAACTGTCCTGTATTTCTTTGAGTCGTTTCCATTTGAACCTGTGGACAAGTCTCATAAATCCACAGTCCTTTTCTTGGCTGTGAATAGAGAAAATAATTGGGGGCTGTTGATCATTGGTCTCTTGCGGCTTATCAGAGCCTGGTGACAACAATTTAAAGATAGAACCTCAGAAAGACTCCCCAGCACACATGAGACTCAGCTGCCTTGTAGATTGAAAGCAGCTATATCAGGGTCTACAGATTTACAGAAAAACTCCAGTTCTCTCTAAACTTAACTCTTGCCTCAGCTGCCCTTGAGCCCGAAGACCTCTGCAGCCACAGGCCTCTTTTAGGGTTTTCACTGTCAGCATATCACATGAGAGTGTACTTCTAGGTCAAGAAGCAACAGCTCTAGCCCTGAGCTGCCTGTGCCTGCTGAGGGCTTTCACTACCTCAAGCATCTTTGTCAGGGCCCTTCTAGACTTACCTCCATGGAAAGGTGCCATCCTGGAGAGAAACAGGCCATTATCTGCATCCATAGATCCAGATTAAAATACCATGTGCCCTAAGTCTTAAAGGTGCTGGCCCATTGCCACAGCAGCTGAAACTTGGTCCAATATAAGTCGCTACAAACAAAGTATTTGCTGTAAAACTTATGGTGAAGGCTCCAAACCACATGTTTTAGCCCCAATTAAAAGTCTTTCTATGCATTTATTTTCTTTTTCTACTCAGCTTTGCGCTTTCACCTCATTTCGCAGTGTTTGCGGCCAGTACACCAAATGTTGGTGTCTTTCAGGCTATCCCTCAAAACTGCAGGCCCCCCAGAAAGATAGGAGACCTGCCTGGGAAAAAAGCAGCTGTGATTGTGTTCTTTCTGCCCTGAGGCTGGTTCCCAAAGAGATAAATGGAAGAGAGCTGAGCGTGTCCAGTTTACCTTCCCAAATTACCAACTGGGTAAGTACCTCACTGAGGTGGTCTGAGTTAGTAAAGGGGCAGAAACCAGCTAGGAGTAGGTTACGGTGATTGAGTGTCCTCCAGGGGCAGAAAACGTCAGGACTGAGGAGGAGGCTTTCTCTTGTAACAAAACGATTGAGGGTCTCTCTTAGGCTTAGAGCAGAGACTAAAGGAGAAAAAAGCCCATGTCTTACCCTTGGAACATGTTGAGTGTTCTTGTAAAAGTGTAGCTGTTGCTTTGTGACACTATAATGCCTCCGCTATGGGATTTGAGGAAGAGGTGGCCACATTTACCAGGAAAGAATCCATTCTGCCGAAAGAGGCCACCCTCTCCCTCGCAGACCCTTCCCGCTGCGTATCACAGTGGCCTGGTGTCAGATGCCTTCTTCAGTGTCAACAGTGATCCCCCGAATGTGGGATCCAACAGGCATTCCTCAGTTCCCTTGCAACGCGATCTCTCTTTGACAGTTGAGACTATGCTTTTGGAAATGGTGTGTCTTATTTTTCAGTATCTCTTGTTCAAAACCTTCTTCTGCCTTGGCTTTCTTAACCCTGAATGCTCCAGGGTCTTTGGCCACATCTCCAAAGGCTCCTTCCCTTCCTCCTTCTCAGAGTCCTCGCGCTTTGTGCCTTCCTTAAAGGAGGTAATGCCGCAGACATCTGCCCCGAGCTCTGGTGTCTTCTAACCGTGTGCTCTGCCATGGCAACACACTCTTTTCTGTGCTTTCTCCAGCAATCTCCATGAGAGTGACTCAGAGCACATTAGCCTTAAGTTAGACTTCCATGTATTTTCAATATTCAAGGTAAATGTGTTCAACACTATATATGCGTGTGTGTGTGTATATACATATGTATATTTATTTACATAATGCTTTTCCAGAAACCTGCTTTCCCTCATATGTTCTTTACCCCAGTCAATGGAATTCACATTTTTCAAGTCACGTAGGCCATACACAGACATGGTCATCTCTCATTTCCACGTTTTCCTCATTTCCCATGCTTACCTAGGCAGGTTGGAGGGTATTTATCGTAGGGATTTGTCATGATCCAGAATCAGTTAGACCTGGGTTCAGTCCCACCTCTCCCGTTTCCTAGCTATGTGATCTTTCCTAGCTAAGTGATCTACTTAACCTCTCTAATCTTCAGTTCCTGAATCTGTAAAACAGGCATAAGAAACAGAACGTGCCTCATGGGACTGTTAGGAAGATTTAATGAGACAAACGTGTGTGGAACCCTTAATACAGTGATGGACACAGAGAAATCAGGCTGTATATATTTCACTACTCTTAATGTATGGGTTCTAACTCTGGACTGTCTTTCGATTGTGTGCCTTTTTTATATTTCCGTTGCCACTGCCTTTGTTTATTTCCTTTTCTTTTCTCATGTGGATTATTGCATCTGACTGGCCTCCTTGTTTATAGTTTTTCACCCTTTAAATCCATCATTCATACTGTCACAAGCTTTCTTTTACTGAAGCCCAGACCTATTCATGCCACCCTCTGCTGCTTTAATGCTCCAGTGGCTCCCCGTGGTCTACAGGATAATGTCCAGTCCCTAGCACAGCATCCAGGCTCTCAATAATCTGCTTACAACTTACTTTTCTCAGCACACACTTCAGGCTGCAGTCACACTGAACTCCACTGTTCCTGAGTGCACTTTCATAAGCCCATGACTTTTTTGCAAAAAAAATCCTGCAGCCCTAGCCTGAAATTCTCTGTGCTGTTCACCCTCCAGATATGAGCTAACATTCCTTTCCTTTCTGCTCTATTAGCAGATTTCCCTCTTATGTTCCTCCCCATTTTTAACCTCATCACAGTGGCTCGCATGTTCGTTTCTGCAAGAACACTGTAAGCTCCTCCAGATCAGGGACCATATCCAGTTCTTTGGACAGAACTGTACCAGCGAGCATGAACATGGAAGATGATTAGAAAACACTGATGTAAATGAATTTGTAACTCTAATGAACATCCTAAGTTAGGATTTTATCATGGTGAGCTCTGCTCCTTCACCAGGTTAGTTTGTTTATGTTTTGATCACTATTTGCCTCTTTACTCCTTCGATGGTTCTGAGGGAGGACACCCATGGCCCGTTCCTGGCAGCATGCCATGCTAGCTTGCCTGTGAAGAACAAAGGGAAAGTGGGAGGCAGTATGTTCACAGTAGCATAATTAAGGTGTTAAAAATTAAATCTGAGATATAATTGCTAGTTATAATAAGTAAACAAATCAATATAAGATTTTTAAATTAAAATAGCAAGAACAGTAGCAGCAAGATTCCAGATGGAAGGTGTTTCATGGAATTACTGTCAGTCTCTCACACCCTGAGAACCATCAGTTCTAAATTTGCTTAGAAACAGGTACAGTTAAAAGAAATGCTGCTTTATTTAGTACCACATAATCAACAGATACCTTTCCAGTGTTCATGCAGTTTTATTTCACAGTCTCATTTATTTCTTGGTTTTATTGAAGTTCCAGGCCAAATGTGAGCCCTGTGGAGTTAATGAACAAAAGCATCCTTTTCTGCCTCTATTAAAACTTGACTATAGGCTGTTTCACAGTGAATACAGCTCAGCTTCTTAAACGAGGTGCCAATATGCCCTGCACCACTTATAGAGAAATTAAGAAAGGCACCTCAGTGTCATGTAGCAGAACCACTCCAAGTCCCTGAATGCCTGCTAATATGGTCTTTTTATTTTCAAAATAAATGAAAACTCCATTCACTAGGCTGAAGCACAATTTGTCTGTTTAAGCCCCTGCTTTTAAACATTTATTACACTCTATAATTCCTCCTGTGATTCCAGTGTCCTAATTGTAAGACCTACCTTCAAACATAAATGCTAGTAAACATAAGAAATTCTTTTTTGTCTCTCTTTTAAGTAAAATATTGATTATTTTCTAAATATAAAATCCATGTTCATTATAGTAAAACAAGAAAATACAAAAAAAGAGAGAATAAAATTTTTTTTACCATCCAGATACAGCTACTCTTTGTACTGTAACATTTTAGATGTCTTCCTGTGTGTTTTACAATGTTTTGTATAGCTGTGATCTGCTAGACAGTCTTGTAGAGTTATGTCCTTATTTTGTCACTTGACATTTAACACATTTCCCACATTAATAAAACTATTTGTATATAAAATTTAATGGTCATATGAATATATCATCATTTATTAACCATTCTCTTATTAATGCATATTTTAGTGTGTCTTAAGGTTTTAGTCATTATAAATAACGATACCCTAAACAGTTTTGTGTCATAAAATTTTTCTTCATGGTTAAGATAGATAGAAAATTGACTGTATTTTCAGCCTACAGGTCTTCCCATTTCATAGGAACAGAAACCCAGTTCCTATGGGAAATTCATTTCATTACCTTATTGAAATCAGTGTCAGCCATGCAGTGAGATGCATGGGCATGGTCTTCAGAACACTACCTCATTTTCCTGGAAAGTGTGATTGGTTCAGAGAAAGGCATATGACGTGGGCTGGCATAATCAGAGATTTTTCCAGGACTTCTTAGTTGGGCTTTCACTCAGGCTGCTAACCTGGTAGGCTGCTAAGCTGGTAGGCAGCTTTGCTCATTGTTAGGAGGGAATCTGCCTGAATGATAGAGAAAAAAGATAGAGCTTTGAACTATATCATTTAAGCCATATATAAAACATTTCCACCCAACAGCAGCAGAATGACACATTTTTTTCTCAAGTGCACTTACAACGTTCTTCAGGGTGGGCACATGTTAGATCACAAAACAAGTCCTAACAAATTTAAGGTTGCAATCATAGCAAGTATCTTCTCTAACCACAGTGGAATGAATCTAAAAATTAACAGAAAAGGAAAACTTGAAAAGTCACAAATATGTGGAAATTATACCACACCCTTGAACAACCCGTGGCTCAAAGAAGAATTGAAAAGGGAAATTAGAATACCTCTTGAGACAAACAAACGAAAACACAACATACCAAAAATGAAATGCAACAGAAGCAGTACTGAAGGGAAAGTTTATAGCACTATATACACCTACATTGTAAAAAAGAAGAAGTGTCTCAAACAACAACCTAACTCTACACATTAAGGAACTAAAAAAAGAAGAGCAAACTAAACCCAAACTTAGCCAAGGGAAGGAAATGATAAAGATTAGAGCAGAAATAAATGAAATATAGAGTAGAAAAAAATGGGGAAAAAATTAATAGAACTAAAAGTTGATTTTTTAAAAAAGATAAAATTGACAAACCTTTTAAGGTTGTCAAAACTTTTAAAAGGTAAACAAAATTGACTAATCAAGAAAAGAAAAAAAGGACTTTTTTGAAATGAAAGAGGAGACATAACAACTGTTACCACACAAATACAAAGAATTGTGAGACTACTATGAACAATTGTATGCCAACCAATTAAATAATCTAGGAGAAATGAATAAATTCCTGGAAATATATAACTTTCTGAGACTGGATGATGAAGAAATAGGATATCTGAACAGAAGTATAACTAGTAAGGAGACTGAATCAGTAATCAAAAACCTCCCAAAAAAGAAAAGCTCAGGACCAGCGACTTCACTGTGAATTCCACCAAGCTCTTAAAGAATTAATGACAGTCCTTCTTAAGCTCTTCCAAAAAATTGAGGAGTGAGGAACACTTCCAAATGTATTTTATGAGGCAAGAATTATCATGATACCAAAGCCAGAAAAAGCCATTTCAAGAAAAGAAAACTACACGCCAGTATCCCTGATAAATATAGATGCAAAAATCTTCACCAGCATACTAGTGAATCTAATCAAATTCACAGCACATTAAAAGGATCAGATACCATGACCAAGTGGGATTTATCCCTGGGATGCAAGGATGGTTTAACATATGAAAATCAATTCATGTGATATTTACCACAGAGGGTAAAAATCACATGATCATCTCAATAGATGTAGAAGAACCATTTACAAAATTCAACACCCTATGTGATTAAAAAACACTGAACAAACTAGAAATAGCATGACATTTCCTTATAATAGAGACCATATATGGGAAGTCCACATTTAACATGCTTAATGGTGAAAAACTGAAAGCTTTTCCGGTAAGGTCAGGAATGAACTAAAGATGCTCATTCTCACCACTTCTGTTCATCATAGTACTAGAAGTCCTAGCCAGAGCATCATGCAAGACAAAGAAAGAAAAGACATCCAAATTGGAAAGGAAGAAGTACAATTGTCAGTTTGCATATGACATAATCTTACCTGTAGACAACCCTAAAGATTCCACAAAAAATTGTTAGAAATTCATTAAGTTGCAAGATATAAAATCATACAAAAATCAGTTGCATTTCTATACACTAACAACAAACAATTTGAGAAGGGAATTAATAAAATAATCCCATTTACAGTAGCATCAAGAAGAATAAAATACGTAGGAATAAACTTAACCAAGGAGGCAAATGATTTATACACTGAAAAGTATACGATATTAAAGAAAGAAATGAAAGAAGTTACAAATAAATAGAAAGGCATCCCATGTTCATGGATTGGAAGACTTAATATTGTTAAAATGTCCCTACTACCCAAAACCATCTATAGATTCAGTGTAGTCCCTATCAAAACTCCAATGGTGTTTTTCACAGAAATAGAAAATATCCTAACACTCATCTGGAACCACAGAGGACCCTGAATAGCCAAAACAATCTTGAGAAAGAAGAACAAAGCAGGAGTTCTCATGCTTCTGATTTCAAAGCATATTACAAAGCTAAAGTAATCAAAACATTATGGTCCTGGCATAAAGATAGGTGTATAGACCAATGGAATAGAATGGAAAGTCCAATAAACCTATATATACAGTCAACTGATCTTTGACAAGGTTGCCAGGAATACACAATACAGCAAGGATAGTCTCTTCAACAAATGGTGTTGGGAAAACTGGATAGTCACATGCAAAAGAATGAAATTCGACCCTTATACCAGAGATATAAAAAATAAAAAATAAAAATGGCGTAAAGACTTAAGTTTAAGATAGAAACTGTAAAACTCCTAGAAAAAATATAGGGGAGAAACTTCTTAACATTAATCTTGACAATGATCTTGGATATGACACCAAAAACACAGGTGGCAAAAGCGAGAATAGACAGGTGGGATAGCATCAAACTAAAAAACTTCTGTCCAGTAAGGGAAGCAAGCATCAGAGTGAATAGGCAACCTGTAGAATGGGAGAAAATGTTTGTGAACCATGTATCTGATAAAGGGTTAATATCTAAAATATATAAGGAACTTCTTCAAGTCAATAACAAAAAACAGAAACATAAATAAAAATGGGCAAATAACTTGAATAGACTTTTCTCCAAAGAAGACATACAAATGGTGAATGAAAATCTCAACCTCAATAAGCGTCAAGTAAGTGCAAATCAAAACCACAAGGAGGTATCACCTCACACCTATTAGGATGGTCATTATAAATAAATGAATAATTTTAAAAAAACCAGAAAATAAGTTTTGGCAAAGATGTGGAGAAATTGGAACCTCTATACACTCTTGGTTGGAATGTAAAATGGTGCAGCTGCTATAGAAAACATTATGAAAGTTCCTCAAAAAATTATAAATAGAACTACCATATGATCCAGCAATCTCACTTCTAGGTATTTTTCCAGAGGATTACAATCCGAGTATTGAAGAGATATTTGCATTTCCATGTTCGTTACAGCATTATTCACAATAGCCAAGAGATAGATATAACTTAAATGTCCATTGAAAAATGAATAGATAAATAACATGTATTATATAAGTGCAATAGAATATTATTCCATCATAAAAAAAAAACAATCCTGTCACATGCTACAACATGGATGGACCTCAAAGACATTGTGCTCAGTGAAATAAGCCAGTCATAGAACAAATGCTCCATGATTCCACCTATGTGATGTTTCTTCATACTCATCAAAGCAGAAAGTAGAATGGTGGTGTCCAGAGGCTGGGGGAGGGGAAAATGGAGTGTTGCTGTTCAATGGGTGTAAAGCTTCAGTCATGCAAGGTGAGAAATCTCTAGAGATGTGCTGTACTACATTGTGCTGTAGTGAGCAATACTGCACTGTACACCTAATAATTTGTTAAGAGGGTAGATCTCATGTTATATATATATATTTTTACACAATAAAAAAATCATATCTTCTCAGCAGAATTACTGAGTCAAAGGTATGAATATTTTAGTTTCTTGATAAGGATCATGAAATTGCCTTCCAAAGTCTTGTATCAAGTTATATTTCCATAACGTATATAATGGAGTCCCTTTTATTGCATCCTTGTCGAAACTGGGTATTCTCATTTTTAAGTGTTGGTTATATTTTATTGTGAAGAAATGATTTACTTGTTTATTTCTATTTCTTCTATGGCCTGTAAGTTTACTAAGGCCTTTCTTCATATAGAATTGGTTGTGTTTAACATTTTTAAAGTTGCTTCTCTGGCATATAAATAGCTCACTATTGTTCTGTTTGTCATTGGAGGGTGTGGGTAAAAGTGGAAGAATGTGGCTGGTAAAGAGGCAGTTAATTATGAAAACTCTTATTGTTTTAAACCTGAATGTAAGTTAAAAAAATTCAGAAGCTCAGTCATTAGAATGCTTCCTTTCTAATTTATTCTCCTTTCTACTAGTAAAGTAGGTAAGCATTCTCGAAACAGCATGTATTTGAAGTCTATGGTTGATTCTCTTAAATTTCCAGGAAGAGCAGCATTGTATAGAGCTGACCCATCACAGATGCATCATTCCAAGAAGGATGGAAGGTAGTAACGGGTCCATAAGCCCGGAGAGTCTGTTATCTGTATTCCCAGTCAGCCTGTCCTTCAGAGGAGAGGTTTATGATCTGAAGTTTGCCGTATCTACTTCAATGACTCCCTTGTATTTTGATAGGGACGATCAAACTTCTTGTCTGTCTTACTCAACAGTACATTTCAAGTGTCCAGTGTAGTGCTTTACACAGAACTGGTGCTCAATAAAAATTTGTTAAATACAAACAAACGGATTTTAAAAAGAGAATATCAATCGTGTTAGGATGGCAAGAGATTCTTCCTAAGCCATATCACTTTTGAGTAGTAAGGAAAAGGACTTAGAAACTTTTACCAAGACATTAGCAAATACTTTTCTAGAGTACAGAATTTTAGCACTGCAAGGAACCTCAGAAAATATCTAGTCCAACTCCTTTTTTTATACATACTGAGAGACATTCGTTAAAGGCAGAGACCAGCTTGGAGGCCAGCTTTCCTCTTTTAACCACTGTGCCTTTCCTTTGGAGGAAAACCACTTTGCACACATATGGTCATCAACTCTTGAGTTTGATCCCTGGAAAAGAAATAATAACTTATCTAATTTTTTTCACCTGTCAGAACAGTGGTTAAGTTTACAAATGAGTAAACCTATTTTGTTTATAGCTTTTCCCTTTGAATTTTAATTTTGGTTTCAGTGAGCTGAAATTTCCTTTGACTAAAATTTTAAGTCAGAATTGATAATTACATTTTGCTGCACAAATACCTTATGTTTAGACTCTTCTAAGATTAAGGAGCCATGAAATGTACTGAACTTTCATGATACATTAGGTGATATTCCAGATCATTAGAAGGCATGTATTCATTCATAACACATTTACATGCATTCATATCAAAACGTTTTCACCTAAATAATCTTCAATGATTCCTACTATCCAAAGACTAAAATACAAGTCCCTTCTTAGTATTCATGATCCAAGACTTACCTTTTGCCTACTTTAAAATTTTCCATTTGTTACGCTCCAAACAAATGGAGGTGCTCATTGTTTTTTGCAGACACTCATAGTTTTCCAATCTTGTTGTTTTTGTTGATTCTTCTGTCTTTAGTGTGCACATAGCCATTATCTACCCATTTATCCATAAACAAATACTGCCAGCTCAGAGCCTATCTCAAATGTCAGCTTCTTAAAAATTCTTTTTCATACTCCCACTCTGAAGTATTCCCTCTTCTTTCCATATACTTCTAGTATTTTATCTGGTGTCTCAGTGTCCCTGTTGCTTCCTACATTGTATCATGGTACTTTAAGGAAATTTTTATCTGCCTATAAATTCTATAAAAGAACAGTTTTTATCTGTTCCTCTTCATAACCCTTGTAGCACTTTTTATGTTAGGTATTCAATAACCTTGGAAGAAATTAATATCTCTAATAAGAACACAATGTAAGGGAAAAGGGCTTTTAAAAACGGTTAAAGTATCATATTCTTATTTAGGTACTCTATTAATATTAGTGATTGAAAAGGTGTTATAAGAACGCTATGGGAAACTTTAAAGTTTTCTGTTTTTGTTGTTTTAATTTTATTTTTATCTCTTCTTTTTTTTTTGTCTACCTGAAAGTGGTTTGATCTCATCCTTACTTTGAAGAATATTTTCATTAGATATGAAATTTTGACTGACAGTCTTATTTTGTCTTTGCTACTTTAAATGTGCCATTTCATGATCTTCTAGCTCACATTGTTTCTGATGCAAAATCAGCAATCTTTATTATCCCTGTTCTCTTGTACACAGTTTCTCTTTTCTGTGGCTGCCCTCAAGATTTCTCTTTTTCCTTACTTTCGGCAACATGACTATGAAGTGCCTAGGTAGGGTTCTCTGATATTTATACTATTTGTAATTTACTGAGTCTCTTGTATTTGTAAGTTGGTGTTTTTTCTCAAATTTGAAAAGTTCTTGTATATTATTTTTTCAAATATGGTTTTCCTTCCCAATCTCACTCTCTTCAACTTCTAGGGTGCCAATTAAACATAAATTAGACTAGTATATATTTTTCCATACATACCTGAGGATTTTTCTTCACTGTTTTATTTTTCTGTTGCTGAAATCAAATATTTTCTAAGTTATCAAATTTACTGACTCTTTTTTAAGCCCATGAGTAAATGTTTAAATTTCCGTTTTTGTCCTTTTCCATCCCAGCAGTTCCAATTGATTCTTTTTTTATAGTTTCCATTTTTTTCTGCTGAGATTCCCTACCCTTTCACTCATTAAGACTAAATTTACCTTTTTTTTTTTTTTTTTTTTTTTTTGCGGTATGCGGGCCTCTCACTGTTGTGGCCTTTCCTGTTGCGAATCACAGGCTCCGGACGTGCAGGCCCAGCGGCCATGGCTCACGGGCCCAGCCGCTCCGCGGCACGTGGGATCCTCCCAGACCAGGGCACGAACCCGCCTCCCCTGCATCAGCAGGCGGACTCTCAACCACTGCGCCACCAGGGAAGCCCAAGACTAAATTTACCTTTTTAAGAGAAATATATAAAGTTGCCTTAAGCTCTTTTTCTGCTTAAATGCAACAACTGAGCCATCTCAAATTTGGTTCTATCAGTTACCTTTTTTCTTGACGCTGGATCAAAATTTCTTGTTTCTTTGAATATCTTCTGATTTTTTAAAGAAAGTACTGGACTCTTTGGTTAATACATTGTAGATACTGGATGTTTTTAAATTTCTTCTGAAATGTATTCATTCTTGCCTCTCAAAAATATTATGGTGAACAAAAGGGGCAGAAAAAAAGGATACATAATCTATGATTCCATTTATATAATATTCTAGAATAGGCAAAACTAATCTATACAGACAAATCAGGGTAGTGGTTGCCTGGGATGGGAGGTTGAGTAAACTGATTGCAAAGGGGCATGAGGGAACCCCTGTTGATGACGGAAATCTTCTGTATCTTGAATGGGGTAGTGATTATATGGTTACTTGTTAGAAGTCATCAGCCTGCACAGTTATAATGTGTGAATTTTGTTGTATATAATATTTATACCTCAGTAAAGTGTATTTAAACATTTTTAAACACTAAAGTGACATGTCATAGATATGTGTTGAATTTATAAAATGTGCTGTATTTTGAAATGCTTGAGATGAAGAAAATTTGAGAGAACCTTTGTTTTACTAATTTTGGTATACCCCTAATCCTAGTACATTGCCCACTGAAAGTTATTGCTCAATACATTTTTTAAAAATTCATGTTTATTTTCAGAAAATCAGTTACCTTGAAATGTCCTTCATATTTGAACATGTCCTATTCATCTCTAAATTAAAGGCATAGTTTCCTAAATGAAAGATCTTTATTTTAATAAGTGATGAATCTTTGTTTTTATCAAGGGCTTTGCAGTAACTTACATGGTCTGGTGTTTCGAGCACCTCAACGCATTGGCTCTGATCCACATTCTCCTTTAATCCAAGTTCTCTTGCACATTGGTTCAAAATTGTACCACATGAGACATGGATAAAAGTAAATTGCTGTCAGAGAGATATGGTAAACATAATGATTAATTTCTATGGAAGGTTACATTTTACCATGTGTGAATGTCTTTCCCCCCTCAGCTTTAGTGAGAGATAATTGACATATAATATTGTCTAAGTTTCAGGTGTACAATGTGATGATTTGATACACTTATCTATTGCTGCATGGTTACCACAATAAGATTAGTTAAAACATCCATCAGCTCAGATAATTACAGTTTTTTTTTTTTGTGGTAAGAACGTTTAAGATA
The DNA here is from genome assembly GCF_000442215.2 of Lipotes vexillifer. Classification (NCBI taxonomy): domain Eukaryota; kingdom Metazoa; phylum Chordata; class Mammalia; order Artiodactyla; family Lipotidae; genus Lipotes; species Lipotes vexillifer. The sequence continues at coordinate 987,373 of NW_006773710.1, forward strand.
TACTCTCACAACTTTCAAGCATATAATACAGTGAATGTCTTTTAAAAAGTGGATATATTAATTCCTGCTCAAAGACAATTGCTCTCTGAAAATGAGATCAGGATGAAGAGCAGAAATTTAAATTTACATGGGAAAATTTGCCCTAAATCAGGCTGAAAAGAACCGTTATAATGCAGTGCACTTGGAAACCGTCAGCCTTTTGAGTTGTCAGACACTCCTTGGAATGAGGAGCTGCAAGCTGATTTTGAATCTGAGCTATTTGCTGTCAGATAAATAGGAAGGCCAGGTTCATTAAAAGATATACATTCTTTTCAACTCTGGATATCACAAGATCACTGATAATTTTGTGTTATCTTGTACTATATGTCTGTTTCAAAGTTTAGCTCTTCTGTCTTTTCTTAGGAATGCATTCTTGGAGCTCATGTCCCTGCATATAATTTATCTGGGATAAAAAAATGGGATCCCTTTCAGTTTTGATTATAAAGTTCTTTGGGGCTATTTTGCTTTAATCTAATTTGATTGATTTGCTGCTTTTCGTACTTGCTGACAGATATTTATATTTTTACTTTAAAAATAAAGGAATAATGGAACTAACCTAGGGAAGACATTTAGTGATGAGGGTATCTATTTCACAGTAAAGATTATTTAACAAGCTTGGAAAAAATACTTCTAAGTATTTTATTAATCATTGTAACATTATCCTAGGTAAATAATTCTCCATAGAGGTCAAATTACTCACCAGGTAGTGAAACCTATACTATATTGCTAACAGATTAAGAATTCATATATATTGGGTTGGCCAAAAAGTTCATGAGGGCCTTTCCATAAGATCCTAGCCACAGAATAAAATAACAGTAGTGAAGCAGTAAATCATGACCTGACTAAGGTCCTTCACTCATCACATGAGAACTCGGAGCTCAGTAAGATACATCACTGATTTTTCCATCCTGAATTACTGTCTCTCACGCTCCTCCCACTTTCCCTCCTCCTCCATATTTAAAATAAAACAAACCAAAAATAATAGCTTACAACAAACAGCTCTTACATTTTCTACTGATATGGTTCTTTGCAATGTAAAATTCTGCAGAATATTTTTCCTTTTTACTAATCTATAACAAATACCTCTTCACTTTGTTAAGTCTTGTAGGTTTATTTCGGCAAATATCTTGAGAATATATGATATAGAATGTGCTCTGCTGGACTGGTCACTTAGGGGTCTACACCTTCCCTGAGAGACCTCTCTTCTCATTTCTGACACATTTCTGGTTCTAAGAAACCCTGAAGAATTCTGGAGGCTCCTATAACTGACTGGGAAATGATGAATTTTATGTGACAGATTTTCTTATCCCCAAATAGCAACAGGTCCGTACAACGTTGTTATTTATACGTGAAAGAAAATGAAATAAAGCATCTCAAAGAATCTCAGATTAGTAAAATAGGAAAGAGATTTATAGATGCTCCTTCTACACCTCTACCATTGCACACACATTTTTACTTCCCTCAAGTACATATCTTTTTGATTAGGAGTCAATGAGGAAACAAGGATCAGTTTACAGAAGAGATGTTGAGGCCAAAAGAGGACCTTGATATTTTCACAACTGAAATATTTAGTATTTTACCATAGCACTTCAAACTATTACCTTAAAACCACGTTTACTTTGCTCCAGACTTCAAGATGACCAGGTGATTAGAATCACTTACAGGTTTAATCTAGAAACACTTTTTCACTCTCTACTCTGGGCTGGACATTGGACTATAAAATGAATAAGAAATCATCCTCTCTGAAAGGGCTTACTGCTTGGTTGGTAGAGGGAGACATGTAAACAAATAGGTGCAGTTCTGTGATGTGTACAGAGCGCAGTGGAGGGATGGGGGTGGGAGGTCATTAAAGGATTCACAGGAGAGGTGATGTTTGATCTGTGTCTCAAAAGATGTGTTGACGTTTGCTAGGCAGATGGGTTTGAGGAGAAAGGAAACTTCTATCAGAGGTAGAAACAGAAACAGAGATACAAAGGAATAAAATCAGATGTTGAGATCAGGTGACTGCTTGTTGTTCTTGGTGACTGGAGTATAGCAAGGTTTCTAGTAAGGAGGAAAATGAAAGAGCATTGTCTTGGAGGAGTCCGTAGTGGACCCTGGATAAAATATTTTATATCTCTATTAAAATCTTATTTCATTTTTAGTTAAAAGAATATACTTTTAGAGTTTTAAATGGAAGATTTCAGATCTTGAAACTTTGAACTTAGAGTAAATGTATCAGAAACTATAAGAATCACAGTTGCTAAAAATTATGCAATATTAATCTATCAATATAAGTGGTCTTTTGTTCAAAGAGCAAACCACAGTGATTTTGTGAAGTAAAGAGAAAAATCTACTGGTCAAGAAGAAAAAAAAGAACACATGGGATTCACATTGCTTTCATAAAAGCATACTTTCAATAGTCCGCCTCAAAATCACTGGCGTACTTGCTGAAAATACCAAATCCCTGACTCTGCTGAGGAGATCCCGATTTGGTGGGTCTGAATAACTCCCCAGGTGATGGTGTGTCCACAGAAGGGTGATAGCTGGACTCCCATAGTGAAAATATGTTCAATACTAGTTTTGTGAACTTTGGGGCATATTTGTATGCTTCAAATATATTTGATTGAGAAAGTGGGAATTTTCTCCCACTCAATTCAGCTGATAACAGGATATGGCCATGTGAAGCCATAACCAAGCCAAGCCATTGCCCACGTGGGTAGCGTCCTACTCTAGTGGAAGACCAAGTTCCCATCCAAAGCAGTGGTCCTGAAAGCATAGACCTAGAAAGCGATGGGAGATGCAACCTCAACGTACTTGCTCTTTGTTGACATTCAATCTGCGTATTCTCCACGTGAAATATTCCATCAGGAAAGGCTGGATTGGCCTTCATTTGAGCTTGTATCAGCTCTTTCCAGATGTATCAACAAACAAACATTTAAATAGTTAGAAGAGTGACTTAATCACTGTGGCACCAAAGAACAAGCTGCGTTCTCTCTTTCGATGTTCTGGGTACATTGCGGAATACCTAGCTGGAGGTGGGCATTGTCTCTGCTGAATACTATCTGCTTAGGCGTATTCTTTTTGTTGATGTTGTTATATTTTTAATGTTGATTAATAATGAAATTATTGGCTTAGTTAAAAATCATTGAGGGATTGTAACTCTGATGTTGAAACTTAAACTTCTGAAGGATGGGACGTGGGGAGATAGAATGTGTGACTTGCACTCCTGCCTCCCCAAATGCCTTCCATCTTTCTCTGCTTTCGCTTCTTTGCTTTCTCCGCTGTCTGTGGCTTGTTTACCCCTCTCCTCATTTTCCTGTCTTCTGTTAATACAGGCGACAAGCAGGGCAAACAGGATTGAGAGTCTCCTGAGTGTCAGCTTTGCCTGTTTCATGATCAGATTATTTTTCAGAGTTAAGATGTGTGGCTCAAAGTTTATTTTCATATTCAGTTGCTAAAATAGTCCTTATAGCTTTAATGTTGTTTTACATTATATAATTTAATTACATAATTAAATATAATTTAATGGTGATCATTGGTTTAATGTGTAATGAGTTGTTTAATTTACATGTTAAGATTGTACTTAGAAAAAATTTTCCTTTGTTCTCCACTGAAAATGAGTTGACTTTGGTATATATATATATATATATATATATATATATATATATATTTTATATATATATATTTATATATATATTTTACATATATATTTTACTATATATGTCATATATTTATATATATATTATATATTTATATATTTTAAAATATTTATATATATATATATATATATATTTATAGATATATATTTATAAATATATATATTTTAGTTGCCAAATTGGGTGAACTGGAAAATGATGAGAAATACTATTTAAACTTTTCTCATCTCAGTTACCAATGAGACAGGGCAATTTTCTCCCAGGGGGATTTTTTAGAAATGCTACAAATCCCAATAAATTTCCATCTACTAAATTGGAAGTTTTAAAGCCTCCCCAAAATGGGTGGGAGGTTTTATTTGTTTGCTTGTTTGTTTGTTTTGGTATCTTTGAGATTATTCGAGTAACATTAGAAACAGATAAGAAGTCCTGGACTTAACATAAGACCAGAACACACTAGATGGTGCTCTTATCCTAACAGCAGTCATGCACAGGAAACAGTGCCAGTTAGAATAAAGCTAGAATAAAAGAAATAATGTCTAGGGTGCATATTGGAGTTTTGCCTTCCACCAGAGGATACACTAATATCAGATTATATAATTCACTTTCACAGCATTTGTATTTTACTCAGAAATGACTTGCTGAAGTTTTGCAGTAGCACAGCCTTGTTTTAATAAACAGATGTGTGTGCATGTACATGAACATACGTGTGTATGTTTGGGATGGGGCAGCTGTACTAGTTTTATCAAATTTTATCTCCCATGTGTCAAAGGCACACAGTGTTCCAGTCAGATTTCCCTGGACATGGCTTACATCTTCCCATCCCCTTGTCCCGCATGTTTTTCCCTCCTTGTGGGATAGCTCCATCACCTGTTTCTGACAATGTCTTGCGTATTCTACAAGACCAAGTTCAAATGCAGTGCCTCCACGAAGCCATTCCTGATTGCTTCCGTCATTCTTTCTTTACTTTGAATTTCCATGACCCCTCCTTGTACTTCTCTTATGCATATCATACTCTGCCTTGTGTTATTTGTATACTTACTGTATCCTGTAAACTCCTTGAGAACATGGACAATTTTTACTGCAGTTTTTCTCCTTCCTCTTCCTATATCAACTTTACATAAAGTACTACATCTTGAATGTAACTGGTGCTCACAAATGTGCGTGCAATGAAGGATTAAAAGAATGATGAAATGAATTTCTATGAGAAAAGCATTTGTTTTGGATACCTGTTTGCTTTCCACCCTTCACCACTCTGCTCTGGACCCATCGACCATTCTTTCCCTCTGTCTTCCAGTTGGCATGGCCAATGGAAGCACAGCAAGAGATATGAAGATAAGAAAAGAAAAGTAGAGGCATTTATTCTCCCTCTGAGTCAAGCCATGGGTTGGCTAAGCTGCGTGTCTTCCCTTAAAGCCACAGCCCTTGACAAGCATCTGTTGACAGCTCCCTTCCTTTGCCCCTTCAAGCCCATGGGGTGAGAGCTTTGGATGCTTCCCTGTTTCTTTATTAAACTCTCTGCAATCACCTGTTTTGAGTGTGCCATCCATGACCCATGTACAAACTATGACTCATAAAAGGCCCTTAGAAATGAGTTATCTCATCTGAGAAATGACTCTTTCTGAGAGTGACCAAGGCCTCACATCTTGAGGACAGTTCAGATAACTGAGATTTGATTTTACCTTCACTCTCAGGTCAGAAGACAGCCTACTCCGACTTAACGCAAACGCTTACTCTCACTTGCAAAGGTGTCCAAAATACGCATCTTAACTATTTGAGAACATTTACTAAATGCCTGGAAAAGAAATGATCTGCAATATTAATAACAGCTTTCCTTGTGTATAGCCTAAGTAATATTTATGTATTTTCTCATTTTACAACGTTCTATCAGGTTTTTTCCTTCTGACACACAGAATCACCGATTCAAACAACCAAGACAGTGGGTTTCAAACCACTCTCCGTGGGGCCCAGGATTTTCCCAGCTTACATTTTTGCTTCAACCTAAAGAAGAAAATGCATCTGACTTTGAACCTTTTAGTGAATATCTGATCAAGATAGGAATCAGGTTATCAGCGATTATCTGAAAATGACAGTACTGATCATGTCATGTAATAGGATCCAGATGAAGTTCTTTTCTGCTCACGGAAAAAAAAAAAAAAAGACTTATACTCGTTGAGAAATCCCTTCATTGATTCTCTTCCAACGTAGACAATAGTGTGTGAACTTTTTTTCAGCTATAAAACAGCAATCATTTACGTCGCTCACAGAGGTTTTAAGATGATTAAGTGGCACAGCATATACACAGCAACATGCTCAGGGCTGGCAAAGTGTGGCATTTATACTAGTTTTCTTCTTTTCCTCAGAGTCAGACAGTCACTTTTTAGATAATCACACCAAAGCCCAGGCCTCCTGACTTCAAGTTCAGGGCTGGTTCCACCTTACTGACGCTGCCCTAATTTGCCTTTACATACATTAATTTGTTTTCAGCTATAATGTTCTTTTTGCAGATGTGAAGAATATAACATATCAGGAGAATATAGGCTACAACATGAATTCTACTCAATATTAGAGTTTCTACAATTATTTTGTTATCTGTAAGCATATGCAGTCAGCCTTTTAGATATTTGTTCATTTTCTTTCCGATGTTTCTAAACTGTGAAATAAGAAAGCCAGAGCCTGTGTGATTAGAGTGTCTGATCTTTCACTCATAATTTGCTGTCTTTTTTGAGATCGTGAATTAAACGACCCCTTTGATTGTATTTGTGTTTCTGGCCTAATCAGTAAGGACGTTCAGATTCTTAGCTGTCAGTAAGCTGCCCCTTGACCTCCCTGATGTGTCTTCCAAGTACCAGAGCCGGAATTGCAGGCCCCCCTCCATCTTTATAGGCTTCATAGATTCACAAAGGTCTCGACTTCTGATTCAGTCCCGCATCAGCCTGGTAAGACCTTGTGTCTTCATTTTAGTAACAGCAGCTTGTGTTCTCCCCAGGAGAAGTCTAAAGTCCAGTTTTTACCCTGTTTTCTGTAACCAGCTCATAGTTTCCTCTCTGTGAGAGCTCCTGTTCTGATGATGAAGTTTTATATTAGTCTTTTTTTGCGGTACGCGGGCCTCTCCCTTGTTGTGGCCTCTCCCGTTGCGGAGCACAGGCTCCGGGCGCGCCGCAGGTTCAGCGGCCATGGCTCATAGGCCCAGCCGCTCCGCGGCATGTGGGATCCTCCCGGACCGGGGCACGAACCCGTGTCCCCTGCATCGGCAGGCGGACTCTCAACCACTGCGCCAGCAGGGAAGCCCTGGGATATTTTTTAAACGTGAGGCTTCTGGGGATTAGGATCCATCTGGGCAGGAATTTCTAGGTTTCCTGACACAAAGAACTGTAGAAAAATATTTTAAAGAGATTTATTGAGAGTGTCTCTGAACCCTAGAAAGAGAACCAATTGGCTACATTAAATATGTCTGATAGGAGATTCCATTTCCATTTCCTCTTCATGGGGAATCCTGCTAACACTTTGTCATTGTCATTGAGAGAATGACCCCTTCCAGGCCTGTTGCCGCTTTCATTCGGATTCTTGTCTGCTGCACAAGTGATGTAGCAAACTCCTAGCATCCAGCGCCCTTAAAACTACTTTCAGATTCTCCATCTTTGTTTTTTATTGGAGTATAATTGCTTTAAGATGTTTTGTCAGCTTCTGCTGTACAACGAAGTGAATCATCTGTATGTATACATATATCCCCTCCCTCTTGGACCTCCCTCCCACCCCCTCCCATCACAGAGCACCGAGCTGAGCTCCCTGCGCTATACAGCAGGTTCCCACTAGCTATCTGTTTTACACATGGTAGTGTGTATATGTCAATCCCACTCTCCCAATTCATCCCACCCTCCCCTTCCCCCGCTCTGTCCACACATCCGTTCTCTATATCTGTGTCTCTATTCCTGCCCTGCAAATAGGTTCATCTGTACCGTTTTTCTAGATTCCACATATATGCATTAATATACGATACTTGTTTTTCTCTTTCTGACTTACTTCACTCTGTATAATAGACTCTAGGTCCATCCACATCTCTGATGATACAATTGCTCAAAGTTTGCCTCAAATATTAAACATTTATTACTCACTGTTTATCCACACTTAAAGTGCCCTGGAGAGTGCTGGTTGCCAAGTTGGGCTGTTATCATGGGAATGGCCGGGTTCCAAGGCCTCTGCCTCTGTGAGTTTCATTCTCAGCTCTCTCTGAACTGTGTGCTTCACTGCAGCAAAGAGGGAGGTTATAGTCCACATTTTCTCATGAGAAGAGTTCCCTCTTGGCTTGAAGCGCAATTTGTAAATAATGAATCCAACCATATTTAGCTGCTTTTCATTTTACACAGTTTAACATCCCTCCTGGTAGCAGTGGTTCAGGGAAATACCTGTTTGTACTTTTACACTTTTTTTTTCTGAAATTTTTGCTCATTATGGTGAGGGTTACCTTTATATCCTAAGCTAAACCTTGTTATCATATGAATAATGACAAGAACAGTGTTTGGCTTTGGGACCTGATTAGTTCAGCACATTCTGTTGATGCTTCCAAGTTTCAAATGTACAGGGTCTTTGTTGTTTTTTTAGTTTTTTTTTTTTCACGTTCACAAGTAAGTTCCAACCTCTTATCTACAGGAGGACAGCTACAAGAAACAGCACTGTCTATTCTTCAGTCTATCCATAATTCAGTATACAGCATGTTTACCTTCTTCTGAAAAAAAAATGCTTAAGATTCTACACACTATGAGTTTCATCAATATTCCTTGAGAGATTTTCATAAACTCTTTTATATTCTATGTCCAAGAAGATGACAAAATTTTAAAAACTAACTTATTAGCTAGATAAAGCAGTCACAAGACTGGTTTGTCACAAGAGAACCAGATCCAAATTCATCATCAAAGTCTGTTAAAATCTAGTTTTAATAAATTAGGAAGTAGAAAGACACATCATGGATTTCAAATGCCTTACTGAGTGCTTGAGTTATTGGCAACAATTTACCAGACAACTGGAGGTCTACTAATAGTGAACATGTTTAAACTATTAAGTGGCTGCATAGTTTTGATTGACAAAAATCCTAATTAAAACATTTTTGGAGTGGTTTTATTTGGTTTGGCATAAATGATTTTTATCACCTAGTATTGCATTGCAAGACAGAACAATGCGAGCACCACTGAAGCCATCCTTGGTGTCAGGACAGAAGACAATGAACAGTAGGTTATTCTGAAACACTGCTGTGTGTTAAGAAATGGGATGATTGTAAGGAGGGTATGGAGAAGAAATGCCTTCAAGTTTCCCTAAAATACAACCTCAACAATATTGAATGGGGGTGAATTCCTAAGAAAGAACAGTAGTGTGTAACCAATCAACCTGAATCTAAGATAACAATGCAAACAACGTTAGATAGTTGAAAAATATTTGAGAGCAGTTTACAGCCCAAGAAATGTATTACTTTGTATATAATGGAAAACATCGTGTATCTTTTCTACTGCAGCCATACACATATATAGTGACATAATTAAATAGGATTTATTGCTATATATTAAGGATCTTAATAATTGTATTTGGCGAGTTTAAGGAAAGCATATTTTTATGAAACTCTTTATCAAATTTTTGAAGTAAATTTCATTTGCATCTGTTACTTTTGCTTACATCCTAAACTCTAAGCTCTTTTTTTTTCATGTGTAAGGCTTCCATTCCTATGGGGATATTTAGAGCTGTAAACTCCTTCTTTACCTTTCTCTAGAAAGCCTGTTAATTCTAAAACGTGTCCTCTTAATTCTACTAGACTTACTTTCTGTACAATTCGATAATAATTTTAAAAAGCATCATAGTTAACACCAGGATAAAATTCTAAGTGATTCAAAATCTTGTACATTGCATGATTCTATGAATCTGCCATGATGGAATGAAGGAAATACCACCTTTAATTTGCATAGAAAACATTTTGATATGCACAAGAGACTTTGTAAAAATAGAGGTGCTTGCTGTTAAGATGTTGACAAATGAATATGCCAGAAATTGGCCTTTTCAAGCTGGCGTATGTTAGCTTTCTGTGGGCTGTGCTGCCTTGATATATCCCAGAGTAAGTCAGTGTGGTAGGGTCGGATGTGGACTCAGACCAAACTGTACCTCACTCTCTTACTCAATTTGCTCTCTCTCTCCCTGCCGCCCTCCCCCACTCTCTCTTACTTTAGCTTAAGTCTGAATCTTAGCATTATCGCAGTAATGTAGTTCGCTTGTACCAATAACTTACTTGTCAGGAGACATCTGTTATGAACGGTCTCTCCTAGTAATACACACACACACACACACACACACACATACACACAAACATCTTCTTTACCCATTCATCCATTGATGGGCATTTAGTTTGCTTCCATATCTTGGCTTTTGTAACTAATGTTGCAGTGAACATAGGGGTGTATATATATTTTTGAATTAGTGTTTTTATTTTCTTCAGTAAACACCCAGAGTGGCATTGCTGGGTCTTATGATAGTTCTATTTTTAACCTTGTCAGGAACCTCTGTACTGTTCTCCATAGTAGCTGCACCAATTTACATTCCCACCAACAGTGCATGAGGACTCCCTCTTCCCCACATCTTCACCAGCACTTGTTATTTATTTATTTATTTTTTTTGTGGTACGCGGGCCTCTCACTGCTGTGGCCTCTCCCGTTGTGGAGCACAGGCTCCGGACGCGCAGGCCCAGCGGCCATGGCTCACGGGCCCAGCCGCTCCGCGGCACGTGGGAATCTTCCCGGACCGGGGCACGAACCCGTTTCCCCTGCATCAGCAGGCGGACTCTCAACCACTGCGCCACCAGGGAAGCCCAGCACTTGTTATTTTTGGTGATAGCTATTCTGGTAGGTGTGAGGTGATATCTCATCGTGGCTTTGATTTGCATTTCCCTGATGATAATGTTGAGCGTCTTTTCACGTGAGGACATTAACATTCATAGATGCAGGCTAATCCTCCTTTGATTACCAAGCCAATCCTAGTTCCTTTCCTGGTAGTAACTGTCAGTTTGATGTGTATCTAAAGAGGCTGAAATATCCTTCAGCAGGAAAAATGACTAAGCAAAATGTAGCATCATTACACTATGTAACATTTATGCTGCTTTTTAAGAGGACAAGTAGGTATGTAAAGTTTTCATGAATAGCAAGTGAAAAATTGAATCTGCTGCGTATACAGTATGTTCCATTTGTGAGTTTTCTAAAGACGCACAAAACGACGCTTTACTTAAGCTCTAGTGGTGCCTCTAATATAGTCTCTGTCCCCACGGCTCCCAGTGTAGTCTGGGTCATCGCTCGAATGGACTCTGTGTCCAGACTCTTCCCTCTGTACCATCCCCAATTCTCTGCTGTATGTCCCACCACACAACTGACCAGAAAGAAGAGTTGGAGGCTTAAAAAAGAGAAAACAAAGAATAAATGAAAACAAAGCACAGAATTCTTCTTAGATTGTCATGAAAACTTAATCATAGGAAATGGTCTCTCGAAAATGCCATGGATTCTCAGATTCAGTCAAGGAGTTCACAAATATGTTTTGATTCCTCCCTCCCTCCCTCCCTTCCTTCCTTCCTTCCTTCTTAGATCTAGCTCCATGGAGGAGTCAAGTAAAGGAGAAACTTTTGTAAAAGATAGTGATTAATCTCTGGGTGAGGTCTTTGCCAGATTCCTACAATTCTGTGTCTAAGGGAAGGACCAATGAAGAAAATGTAAAAAAATTCAGTTTCGCTGAACTTCAGTAAACAACTCAAGCAACAAGGGACCATTTGAATTGTTTTAACCTGGGTCTCCCCCAAAGCTGACCTGAGATAAAGTTTGCTGGCAGGGGTCTATGTGGAATATGCTCCCAGGAAGCAGACGTGAGAGCCCAGTAGAGCGCAGCCAGGAAGGAGGGAATATTAATACAAGATGTGTCGTCCAGTTAGTGATCACTGCATGTGACAGATGCGCGGTTTCACCATGGCGATCTGAGAACCTTTATAGAATGCATCTCAGAACTGCCAGTCTGATGGAGGAAAGAAAAAAAAGCACTTTTCTGTGAGTTTCTCTTCTCCATTTTCAAGGATTGTCTCACAGGTTGTCAGTTCTTCTGCGTTTTGGCTTTTGAGCCAATAGTCTATGCAGGCTTCCCATGCCTCCTGGTAGGAGAAGATACTGGGAAGGAGGCTGGAGAGGAGGGGCCAGTGCCTGAGGTGAAGCATGTCCCGGCCACACCTGTGCAAAGCTGACGGCAGCTCACATGCACCTCGTCACCGCAGCTGTAGCCGAATGTGAAGCGAGAGCACTTGGAGGTATCAGATCCATGATTCTTGAAAACTGTCAAAATTGATCACTGGAGTCACATATTTTTGGGTGAAAGTGAGTGTTGTATTATATTGAATATATATGTGATCTGCCTTTCTTCTATCACCTGCCATTATAGGATGCAGGGATTCTAAATGGGTAGATATTTTAAAATATTACACAATTTAAAAATATTTTTAAATATATAAAGTGCACTGCTTGACAGCAAGAGCCATATTTTCTCTATTTTACGATTCACATGCTTAGTAAAAGGACAGACAAAGGAACTCAGTAAAGACTGGGTGTCAATGAAAAGAGCTTCAAAGACACTTCAAAGTAAGGTGAATCCACTTCTATTTCATTATATTCACTAGTTTGTTGTATGTTTTAGATTCCACATATAAGTGATATCATATGGTATTTGTCTTTCTCTGTCTGACTTATTTTACTTAGCATAATGCCCTCCAAGCCCATCCATGTTCCTGCAAATGGCAAAATTTCATTCTTTTATGGCTGAGTAATATTGCATTGCATATATACACCACATCGTCTTTATCCACTCATCTGTTGATGGACACTTAGGTTGCTTCCATATCTTAGCTATTGTAAATAATGCTTCTATGAACATTGGGGGTGCATGTATCTTTTTAAATTAGCGTAGAGAACAAACTAATGGTTACCAGTTGGGAGAGGGAAGGGGGAGGGGCAATAAAGGGGTAGGGGATTAAGAGGTACACACTGTAAGGTTTAAAATAAGCTATAGGGATATATTGTACAACACGGGGAGTATCGTAAATATTTTATAATATTTTATAATTTTATTTTAAATATTTTATAATATTTTATAATATTTTATTATAATTATAATATTTTATAATTATAAATGGAGTATAACCTTTAAAAATTATGAATCACTATATTGCACACCTGTAACTTATATAATATTATACATCAACTCTACTTCAATTTAAAAAATTAAGTCAGGGACTTCGCTGGTGGCGCAGTGGTTAAGAATCCGCCTGCCAATGCGGGGGACACGGGTTCTAGCCCCGGTCCGGGAAGATCCCACATGCCGCAGAGCAACTAAGCCCGTGCGCCACAACTACTGAGCCTGTGCTCTAGAGCCCCCGAGCCACAACTACTGAGCCCGCGTGCCACAACTACTGAAGCCCATGCGCCTAGAGCCCGTGCTCCACGAGAAGCCACCGTAATGAGAAGCCCGCACACCACAACGGAGAGTAGCCCCTGCTCGCCGCAACTAGAGAAAGCCCGCGCCTGGCAACAAAGACCCAACGCAGCCAAAAATAAATAAATAAATAACTTAATTTAAAAAATTAAGTCAAACAAACAAAAAAGTAAGGGGGGGGGTCCAATCCAATTGTTCCTTGCAATACCATAGAGGTTTGAGGGGGTGAACCCCTTCTCTGTTCATGATCTTCCCTTTTCCTTCTGATAACTGTGAAGGCGGACAGGAGAGGTTGGCTGAGTAGGATATTGTGGTAGAGCGAGAGACAATTAAAGGTTGGCTCTGCCGAATATGCCGGGTACTTCATAAATCATGGGTGGTATGAACTCGTGCTCAGGCTTTGTCTTCACCCCAGATGTCCTGTCTCATGATCCCCACAGTCTGCCCAAGAGCTCTCAGCCATTTGTTATTTCACGTCCACCCTCTTCAGCTCCTATTTTAAATAATAGCCTGAAAATAGTTGTTTGTCTCACAAGTAGTGTGGGGCAGAGCTAGAAGTTACCAACTAGTATCTGGAACTTGCTCTGCACCACCCTGAATTCCTTGTGATCCTGCCACTGGCTTCTCAACAAATGGCCTGATTTCAGAAAAGTAACCACTTAAATGAGAACAGTCAAATGCACTTCCAAATCAGCAAACGTTGAGCCTTTGCTTGTCCACAGAGCCCCATCTGAGAAGGATGCTGGCTTCTCCTGCTGTTGATCTGTTTACACCAAACTGATTGGATATTTTTATCTGTTTACGAAGCGGTGTAAGGTGTTTACATAGCACTGACCTGTTTCTGTGCATCTGGGAGAGCTGTTGGTAGTAGAATGTTTTCTAATCTTCCATGAAGCTCTAATCGTCTGCGTTTAGTGAGGCCTCGGTTCTAGCAGATGGGAGCTGTTTGGAGAATGGCCCCACTTCAATACCAGTCTTATTTTCTTTTGTCTTCAAGAGAGTGGTTTTAGAAGAGCTCCCCATGTACCAGACTGCTTGTCTTTTCTGTTAGATTTGATTTAAATTAAACACTTTGGATTTCTGAAAATGTGTATTTTTAGCCATTAAGAGTTGGGCATTTTGCCTGCGCCGTGCGGCAGCAGAAAACAGCCTAACAGGACCTCTGGTTTTCTACGAATTTCTCAGAACCACAGTTTCCACTGAAGTGTATGCACCCCATCTTTGGTTTATATAAATTATTCCTGGGTGCGTCCCTGGAAAGCACAACTAAGTTCCGGTACATTTTAATGAGACATCATCTCACAGGCTTGGGGAACTTTTCACTTAGGGCTAGGTTGTAAATCTTCGTAAGAAGGAAGCAAGGACGGCCTGACTCACCTTGCAGGGCAGATGGGAATAATGAATGATGCCCATGACAGCATTTTATAAGTGACAGGAAACTGAATATGTATCAGGTTAATATCAATGTATGTTTTATTTGATTCCAACCCTGAACTCTATTCCTTGACTTAAATTCATTAGCAGGATGTAGGAAAAGCACTAAAGTGAAAATCACAGGCTCTGTGTTGTCAACTCCTCTAAGTATATGAATAATATTTGTTAAGTCTCTTATCTTCTCTGGGCCTTAAATCCTCACTGGTAAATGAATTGGCTGAGTTAAGTGATCTCTAAATTCCTTTCAGCTCCATAATTCTTTGTAGCTACAGTACAGACTCCTGTTGAAATGGAAAAGCTTGATGTCATGCTACCTATTTATGAAATAGGATCCTTCAGCTTTTTATTCACTTTACTTTCAGATAATTGTCTTGATGGAAGACCTTTTAAAGTGACTTTAAGGCATGTCCCCTTGCCTGCTGATTCTTATAGCAAAATAATCATATCATATTGGTGCTACGATATATTATAAAAAGTCAGATTTGTTTAAAGTGCAAGATTGTTTCCACTTCAATTAAACAAATTTAAGCAGAGGGATTGTGGAATGAATATACATCCCTCCAGACAGTACTCCCAGCCCCGTGCCTCACTTGGGTCAGTGGAGCAGGACAGAATTGATGGCAGGAAGGAGGTGAAATTGTGATGTTTTCAAACCAGCCTTCTGACCAATGTTCCAAAGCTTGTTTCACAGAACACTGGTTTCATGAGATTTTACAGATAAGGCATGAAAGAAGTTCCATGATCAAATGAGTTCATGGAAACATTACACTCAACAAGTGTAAACAAGATTTCCTTACTTTATAACTTTCTCGGAGCTTTTTAGATGCTAATGGACATTCTCCGTCTCCAAAAGAGAGATATGACATGTACGTTGCTCAAACATGATTGAACAGGAGACCCTTTTATTTGAGGAGGTTTCATAGAACTAGGTTCCTCAGAACACACTTGAAGAAACTTGGCTCTTGTTTCTGAGCAACCAAAATTAACTGGGGCAAGTCAATATCCACTGAGATGCTAAAGAAAGGGATACTTTATGGCTATGGTAATTCACTAATGTGGCTACTGAGATGATAGGATTGCATCAAATTGAGTAATATTAAGGATTAGTTATTAGTTTTATATTTACCTAAAACGCATCTCACCAGTTAAACTAGTTTGCCTTGCCCAGAGCTCAGTATACCACCAGGCTATGTAGACATTTTGTAAATGCTATGGATACTGAAGTTTAAAAATTGTTAGACTGTGTCTCTTGGCTTATTAGTAAAAATTTTATAGTTGCCTAGTTCTCTACCTCTTTTCTTCCTTTAGCAAACATTCATTGAGCACCTCGTCCTGAGTGTTTTTCCAGGCTCTAGTACTATGTCATTGCCTGCCCCCCTCCACCCAAGGCACAGACCCTTCCTCAACAAGCCATACTTCAGTAGGAGAAGCAAGAATGTTTTTTTTTTTTTTTTTTTTTGGTTACGCGGGCCTCTCACGGTTGTGGTCTCTCCCGTTGCGGAGCACAGGCTCCGGACGCGTAGGCTCAGCGGCCATGGCTCACGGGCCCAGCCGCTCCGTGCATGTGGGATCTTCCCGGACCTGGGCACGAACCCGTGTCCCCTGCATCGGCAGGGGGGGTCCCCCGCATCGGCAGGCGGACTCTCAACCGCTGTGCCACCAGGGAAGCCCCCAAGAATGTATTTTTAAATTGGAATAAGGGGTGACAGATGTCACATTTAAAGCGAGTCCAAAGTAGAAAGGCAATGAGGGGGAGAGCAAGCAATTCTCAAAGAATGCGAAGGAGTGTTTTCTAGACAGATGCCTGCCTAAGTCTTGAAAGCAGAATACAAGTCTGGTACCAAGATAATAAAATGTCAAAGGTGGGCTTCCCCGGTGGTGCAGGGGTAAAGAATCTGCCCGCCAATGCAGGGGATACAGGTTCGAGCCCTGGTTCAGGAAGATCCCACATGCCGCGGAGCAGCTAAGCCCGTGCGCCACAACTACTAAGCCTGCGCTCTAGAGCCCACGAGCCACAACTACAGAGCGCACGTGCCATGAGCCCGTGCTCCACAGCAAGAGAAGCCACTGCAGTGGGAAGCCCGCGCACTGCAACGAAGAGTAGCCCCCGCTTGCCGCAACTAGAGGAAGCCCGCGCGCAGCAACAAAGACCCAGTGCAGCCAAAAATAAATAAATTAATTAAAAAAATATTTTTTAAAAAATTCAAAAAAAAAATCAAAGAGAAGGAGATGGAAAACAATTTGATGAGATTGGGAAAGTATAAGGCAGTTGGTATGACTGCAACACAAAGGGGAAGGACCAAAGTAGAATATATAAGGCTTAAGAACTTGGCAAAGGTCAGAGTACTAAAGCTTTGTGTGCTTGGTAAAAATTTCAGAGTCTGATCCATGCGATGAAGAACTAAGAGAGGTTTTTAGGGAGGGGAGATCATGTTGGAGCAAAGCCTTAAAAGCTGACCTTTGAAGCAGTGTAAAGAGGCTAGAGGTGGGTGAATCAATTAGTAGGTATTACAGTTAACCAAATGAGGGGTGATGGGTACCTAAACCAAGGCACTAGCAGCAACACATTTGGATGGGACATATTTGAGGTACTGATGGTGTAGATTTCATAATCCTTGTTAATGATTAGGTTGTATGGAGTGATAGGGAATGGGAAGGCTTCCAGGTTCATGCATGGATTTTTGCTTGGGAGATTGGATAATGATGTGTGTAATGAGATAGAAAATACAGAAAAATAGACATTATTTTCAAGTGTAAAAATGTAAGTTCATTTTTCACGTACAAAATTTGAAGTGCTTTGGGGATATATAGGATGAGACCCTCACAGATGGTTGGTTATATTTGCCTTGAGTTCCACAGAACTGTTTTGATTAAAATTATATATTTACATTCCATCAGCCTTTAGGTGGTAGATATAATAAGCTTGAAATTGAAAATATCGCCTTAGAAGACTAGAAGAGACGAAAGAATAAGGAATATCATTGTGCCACAAACAGAGGTGTAGAATCATGGAAAGGAGAATGAAAAAGTTTTTATTCCAAGATGTAGGAACGTAAGGTGCAAAGACATAGAATAAGAGAATTTTAAATAGGGACTTGTCAAAAAAGAAGAAAGGCAAAGGCCAAATGCCTCAGAGAAGTTTTCTATGCTAAGACTGAGACTTGTTTTAGGATTTGGCAACATCAAGTCATTAGTGAGCTTTGCTCGAATGATTTCAGTGAAGCCAGATTGCCTTAAGTGGTTAGATACAAGCAAGAACAATGGGTTTTAGTCCTTTTTTCCCCAAAAAGTTTGGCTAAGAAAAAAGGAAGAGAAAGATAAGAATAGCTAGAGAGGGACAAAGGGTCTAGGAAAAAATGTGTTTAAAATGTAGTTGTGTGTGTGTTTGTATGTGTCAGAGAAAGAGAAAGAAGAAGGAAGGAAGAGAGGGAAGGAGGGAAGGAGGAAGGAAGGAAGGACCAAACATGTTGATAGGCTACAGGATCTGTAAGCCTTGGCACATTTGGGGCCAGGTAATACAATCTGTATGGGCATGTTGCCGGTGGTGGAGTGTCTTGTGCTTTGTAGGATGTTTAGCAGCATCCATGGCCCCTGTGTGCTGGATATCAGTAGCATCCCGACCGGATGCCAGTACAGTAGCACTCCCCTGTGACAATCAAAAATGTCTCCAGGGCTTCCCTGGTGGCGCAGTGGTTGGGAGTCCGCCTGCCGATGCAGGGGACACGGGTTCGTGCCCCGGTCCGGGAAGATCCCACATGCCGCGGAGCGGCTGGACCCGTGAGCCGTGGCCGCTGAACCTGCGCGTCTGGAGCCTGTGCTCCGCAAAGGGAGAGGCCACAACAGTGGGAGTCCCGTGAACGCAAAAAAAAAAAAAAAAAAAAAAAAAAAAAACCCCACACACAGCAAAAAAACCCCAACCCAGCCAAAAAAAAAAAAAAAAGGGGGAGCCGGGAAAACAAAAAAAAAAAAAAAAAAAAAAAAAAAGTCTCCACACATTGCCAAATACCCTGGGGAGGGAGGCAAATTATTCCCGGATGAGAACTAATGGGCTAGAAGAGAAGGCAGTGGAAAAGGTTGCTCATGTAAGAGAGAGAAGAGAAAAAATAATGCAGAATGCACTGAGGTAGAAGGAGCCTCTGGGATTCAGAACTTAGATAAAGGTGCTTCCTTTGTACAGAAGAGACATATCTTCCTCTGACACCAAAATGAGGAAGAAACAAAGGATAGGGATGCTAGGAAGTTTGCATTTGGGGATGGGATGGTGGGTGATCAGGAAATCAAGGGCTGACTTCTGTTTCTTCTGTGAGTTAAGGAGATGAGGTCATCTGGTAAAAATGAACAAGCAACAAGCTGAGTAGGAGGCGTGAGGAAGTGGAAATTACTCAGGATGATGAAGCTGAAGTGAATGTGACAATGAAATGCCCCAAATTTTTAAAGTATTGAGGACTTGTAATTGAGGCCTCAAGCATGAATTTGAACGAGTTCCAGTTTTAGTACGTGACTGATTTTCCCCCCAACACATCTAGCTCCTCCGTTAAAGAAATGAAGAGGGCCACTTGTAGGATTGCTATGGCGTTGGATGTTTGTGGGTCAGGTCGGGAAGATGGCATAGTAAAGTAGGTTGGATCACAGACAGACAAAGACATAACTTCAGAGGTTAGTGGATCTTAGGCAATGTCTAGTTCAGTGGTTTCCACGCTAGAGTCAATCAATGAAAAATTGTTAAAAAAAAAAAATCAAATGACATTGCTTCAACTCTTAACTCCAGAAGTGATATCTGAACATTTGCATGAGACTGTATATAGTTCATATGTTAAAAGCCCTTTTAATACTCCATTTTGTGTACTACATTTTCATATTTAACTACTTAGTAATGATATGCTTACCTTTTACGTATTGATTTGTCAGATATCTTTATATATTAAAGAAATCAACCCCATGTGATAAGTAGTATAAATATTTATCTCAGTTTTCTGTTTGTCTTCTGACTTTATCTTTGGTTTTATTCTGGAATTTCTAAATTAGAATGTGTCAAATAATCAGTATGTCCTTCCATAGAAGTTTTGTGACATATTTAGCAAAGATTTCCCCGTACAGATATGATGAAACTATTCTCTATGTTTTCTTCTAAAATTTTATAGTTTTGGTTTTCTATATTTACATTTGTGGGCCACCTAGAAATTTATTTGAGCCTAATAAGTAAGCTAGGGATGCAATTAAGTTGTTTTTAAGAGGGTATCAATCACCCAAACATAATTTATTAAATGCAACATTTTTAGCATTGTTATGTGATGCTACTTGTTCTATAAAAACAAATGCATGCAGTTATTTGGGTTTGTTCATGTACCTCTATCTATTCCATTGATGTGTTTGTATATTTTTGGATATGGATATATTTAAGATGTCCACGAGTAATACATGTGATAATAGAGTTACTTATTAGGCTTAACTCCTCATTTTATGATGAGGCCCCGAGAATTTAAGTGGTTTATCAGTGGTGATCCAGGAAGCCCACTGGAACCCCAGAGTCTTATTTCTCTGTTGAGTTTGGGTTACACTATTGCCCTTCTAGCTTCTTATGGACTAATTCTATTATCAGCCGTTGACTAGGTTTGTGATGAGTCAGTCCTCTTGCGTGGTTAGTCATTGGTCAGTCAGGTAGCCAGATGAGGGAGTTCAACAGATGACTGATGGGAAGAGAAAGTGTTTGGAGAAAATGACTACTCAGTAGTCATGAAAGTGCCTTACTCTTCATATTATGTTACAACTGAAGGCAAAGGCTTGTGAATCCATTGGGTTATGGTAGAAATATTGGGCTGAGATTGTGTGGCCCTGGAACTGGAATTTGGAGATGTGCCCAAAGAAGGATAGGTAGATACTTAACATTAACTATGAACCCATGAACCACTAATTTTCAATGGTTTGTGTAAAAGCGTTTCTCTACAAAAATTATGCATTGGTTTCAGTTCTTGAAAAACTTTTTCTTTTGTGCTAGTATAAAGAAAGAAAAAAGAACGTTCTGTTGATTTGTTGAGCTCTTGTAGTTCTTACTTCAAAGTTATAAGATCACTTTGAACTTCTCAATTTGGAATATGTTAATATTAAGTGGAAAGATATTGGACAATATTTCTTTGGAATTATTTTTAAAGTTTAGGAAAATAAGTGAGCCACACAATTTTTAGAACCATCCCCAAAAGACAGAGCAGTTACTTGATCATTTAAATGTTTGCTTTTGATTAACAAAGCATCATAGAGGTCCTTGAATATATGAAACTCCAGTTACAAGTCAACTGTGTTGATAAATCAAAGAGAGAGATGAAGGAGTGGTTTAAACTCCATTAAATCCTAAACAAAGATGTTGTTTAGGGTTTCATTCCCAGCCAATGAATGTACAGATACATCTGGTAGTAGTAGAAAGATTACCTGCATAGACTTTACCCTTATAGGATAGGAATTCTTACTATTAATATTTAAATTAAGTGTGGTTTGATCATTCAGGGGACATTTTATCAAGTTCAGGTCTTCTTTGCTCTCCTTATTCAACATATGGTAATGCGGGTAAATAACTACAATGCAGAAACACACAAAAATGATTTTTGAACATTGACTCCAACAACAGATGTATGGAAAACATTGGCTGGTTTGAAACTTCAGCCAACTTAATAATTTGATGCCCTCTGATTTGCAAATTGCCTTAGTGCTTCCAAAATAAGTGTTGATCGACTAACTGCAGGAGAGGAGTGACCCATATTCAACCATGAGACCCTTAATTTAACTCTCTGTAGGAGCCTTAGTGCTCAAATTAAATACTAAAGCGATAGAAGTTGGAGTTTTCTAGTGGACTCTGAGTTATCATATACACACTACATTTTGATGTTAGATGCACCCTTTTTTGGGCAAAGAAGACACTTTGGGAAACCTACTGGTTAAGAGTTCCACAATTGGAACTTTGAGCAAAAAAAAAAAAAACAAAAAAAAACAATGTATTGCTTAAGCTGAGAGTAGCTGAGTCACTATGATGAAGCACTTGAAAGGTTGGATTCTTTTCCTTTCTTGGAGGATACTTGTTTAAATTAGCTCTTACCCACTTGGAATTCAGTTTAGTGATACTGGTGCTGTGTGGATGCTAATTGCAGAGTTCCAGAGTGATAGTAGGCATATATGAAAAGTTGTGAACACAGTCAGTCTCTGATGGAGGAAGGCAATACTTCTGGCAAGGTCTCAGCTTATCATATAGTAGTGATGTGGCCAAAGTCTGGATGCATCAGAACCTTTTCTTTCAGATCACCTAGAAGTTATGCCGCTGTGGATAAAACCACTGGCTAGGTCTACAGTAGATGTTCTTTGGATAAAAGTATACTCTCCTAGTTTCCCTTCCATGTAATATTCTCTACCCATATCAAAGAGCCCAACCTCTCCCACCTCTGTCTTTCTGTATTAATACATGTCCTCTGGAAGAATCCAAGACCAGCCAAATATGTCAACATGAAGTTAATAAACTATTGTGTCTGGGTTAGTCGTATTTAAATGTTTTTTGAAATTACAAATTGAAAGTATATATTACTTCTCAAAAATCTTCAATACTCATATGACACATGTATCCTTATGGATTAATTTTAGGATCAGTGATTGATTTTAGGATTATGATTGATTAGCGGAATTTTGAATAGTTTTTTGAAAACCTCATGAGTGTGTATCTGATTTTGGTGTATATATATTAATTTCATATTAAATATAATTCATCTTATATTTGAATTAATGCATTATATTACCATAATACATTTAAAAA
Organism: Lipotes vexillifer; assembly: GCF_000442215.2. Classification (NCBI taxonomy): domain Eukaryota; kingdom Metazoa; phylum Chordata; class Mammalia; order Artiodactyla; family Lipotidae; genus Lipotes; species Lipotes vexillifer. Next base: position 1,009,762 of record NW_006773710.1, read on the forward strand.
ACGTTTCATATATAAGCTAAATATTTCCTCAAAGCATTTTATGCAGAGGCAAGCAGGGAATATTATTAACACACTTTCTTCAGATGAAAACCTTGAATCCCACATCAAGACAAATCTAGGCCTAGATTCCAGTGTTCGTAATGCAGTTTATCCCTCACTTTGCATAAGAGTTATTAGGCTAAAAATTCTAAAGAAAGAGCAGTGTGTGATCTCCATTAAAAAGGTTTTTCGATCCACCAGAGGGCAGACAGCAGAAGCAAGAACTACAATCCTGAAACCTGTGGAACAAAAACCACATTCACAGAAAGATGGACAAGATGAAAATGCAGAGGGCTATGTACCAGTTGAAGGAACAAGATAAAACCCCAGAAAAACAACTAAATGAAGTGGAGATAGGCAACCCAACCTAACCAGAGGGCAGACAGCAGAAGCAAGAACTACAATCCTGAAACCTGTGGAACAAAAACCACATTCACAGAAAGATGGACAAGATGAAAATGCAGAGGGCTATGTACCAGTTGAAGGAACAAGATAAAACCCCAGAAAAACAACTAAATGAAGTGGAGATAGGCAACCTTCCAGAAAAAGAATTCAGAATAATGATAGTGAAGGTGATCCAGGACCTTGGAAAAAGAATGGAGGCAAAGATCAAGAAGATGCAGGAAATGTTTAACAAAGACCTAGAAGAGTTAAAGAACAAACACCTAGAAGAATGAAAGAACAAACAAACAGACAGATGAACAATACAATAACTGAAATGAAAAATACACTAAAAGGAATGGATAGCAGAATAACTGAGGCAGAAGAATGGATAAGTGACCAGGAAGACAGAATGGTGGAATTCACTGCTGTGGAACAGAATAAAGAAAAAAGAATAAAAAGAAATGAAGACGGCCTAAGAGATCTCTGGGACAACATTAAATGCAACAACATTCACATTATAGGGGTCCCAGAAGGAGAAGAGAGAGAGAAAGGACCCGAGAAAATATTTGAAGAGATTATAGTCAAAAACTTCCCTAACATGGGAAAGGAAATAGCCACCCAAGTCCAGGAAGTGCAGAGAGTCCCAGGTAGGATAAACCCAAGGTAAAACATGCTGAGACACATAGTAATCAAATTGACAAAAATTAAAGACAAAGAAAAATTATTGAAAGCAACAAGGGAAAAACAACAAATAACATACAAGGGAACTCCCATGAGGTTAACAGCTGATTTCTCAGCAGAAACTCTGCAAGCCAGAAGGGAGTGGCATGATATATTTAAAGTGATGAAAAGGAAGAACCTACAACCAAGATTACTCTACCTGGCAAGGATCTCATTCAGGTTCGATGGAGAAATCAAAAGTTTTACAGACAAGGAAAAGCTAAGAGAATTCAGCACCACCAAACCAGCTGTACAGTAAATGCTAAAGGAACTTCTCTAAGTGGGAAACACAAGAGAAGACAAGGACCTACAAAAACAAACCCATAACAATTAAGAAAATGGTAATAGGAACATATATATCGATAATTACCTTAAATGTGAGATTAAATGCTCCAACCAAAAGACACAGGCTCACTGAATGGATACAAAAACAAGATCCATATATATGCCATCTACAAGAGACCCACTTCAGACCTAGGCACACATACAGACGGAAAGTGAGGGGATGGATAGAGATATTCCATGCAAATGGAAATCAAAAGAAAGCTGGAGTAGCAATGCTCATATCAGGTAAAATAGACTTTAAAATAAACAATTTTACAAGAGACAAGGAAGGACATGACATAATGATCAAGGGATCAATCCAAGAAGAAGATATAACAATTATAAATACATATGCACCCAACGTAGGAGCACCTCAATACATAAGGCAACTGCTAACAGCTATAAAAGAGGAAATCGACAGTAACGCGATAATAGTGGGGGACGTTAACACCTCACTTACACCAATGAACGGATCATCCACACAGAAAATTAATAAGGAAACACAAGCTTTAAATGACACAACAGACCAGACAGATTTAACCGATATTTATAGGACATTCCATCCCAAAACAGCAGATCACACTTTCTTCTCAAGTGCATGGAACATTCTCCAGGATAGATCACATCTTGGGTCACAAATCAAGCCTCAGTAAATTTAAGAAAATTGAAATCATATGAAGCATCTTTTCTGACCACAACGCTATGAGATTAGCAATCAATTACAGGGAAAAAAATGTAAAAAACACAAACACATGGAGGCTAAACAATACGGTACTAAATAACCAAGAGATCACTGAAGGAATCAAAGAGGAAATCAAAAAATACCTAGAGACAAATGACAATGAAAACACAACAATCCAAAACCTATGGGATGCATCAAAAGCAGTTCTAAGAGGGAAGTTTATAGCAATACAAGCCTACCTCAGGAAGTAAGAAAAATCTCAAATAAAGAATCAAACCGTACACCTAAAGGAACTAGAGAAAGAAGAACAAACAAAACCCAAAGTTAGTAGAAGGAAAGAAATCATAAAGATCAGAGCAGAAATAAATGAAATAGAAACAAAGAAAACAATAGCAAAGATCAATAAAACTAAAAGCTGTTTTTTTTTTTGGAGAAGATAAACAAAATTGATAAACCATTAGCCAGACTCATCAAGAAAAAGAGGGAGGGACTCAAATCAATAAAATTAGAAATGAAAAAGGAGAAGTTACAGCAGACACCACAGAAATATAAAGCATCCTAAGAGACTACTACAAGCAACTCTATGCCAATAAAATGGACAGCCTGGAAGAAATGAACAAATTCTTTGAAAGGTATAATCTTCCAAGACGGAACCAGGAAGAAATAGAAAATATGAACAGACCAATCACAAGTAATGAAATTGAAACTGTGGTTAAAAATCTTCCAACAAACAAAAGTCCAGGACCAGATGGCTTCACAGGTGAATTCTATCACACATTTAGAGAAGAGCTAACACCCATCCTTCTCAAACTCTTCCAGAAAATTGCAGAGAGGGCTTCCCTGGTGGCGCAGTGGTTGAGAGTCCGCCTGCCTATGCAGGGGACATGGGTTCGTGTCCTGGTCTGGGAGGATCCCACATGCCACGGAGCAGCTGGGCCCGTGGGCCATGGCCGCTGAGCCTGTGCATCCGGAGCCTGTGCTCCGCAGCGGGAGAGGCCACAACAGTGAGAGGCCCGCGTACCGCAAAAAAAAAAAAAAAAAAAAAAAGAAATTGCAGAGAAAGGAACACTCACAAACTCATTCTGTGAGGCCACCATCACCCTGATACCAAAACCAGACACAGATACTACAAAAAAAAAAGAAAATTACAGACCAATACCACTGGTGAATATAGATGCAAAAATCCTCAACAAAATATTAGCAAACAGAATCCAACAACACGTTAAAAGGATCATACACCATGATCAAGTGGGGTTTATCCCAGGAATGCAAGGATTCTTCAATATATGCAAATCAATCGTGATACACCATATTTACAAATTGAAGGAGGAAAACCATATGACCATCTCAATAGATGCAGAAAAAGCTTTTGACAAAATTCAACACCCATTTATGATAAAAACTCTCCAGAAAGTAGGCATAGAGGGAACTTACCTCAACATAATAAAGGCCATATATGACAAACCCACAGCCAACATCGTCCTCAATGGTGAAAAACTGAAACCATTTCCACTAAGATCAGGAACTAGACAAGGATGTCCACTCTTGCCACTGTTATTCAACGTAGTTTTGGAAGTCCTAGCCATGGCAATCAGAGAAGAAAAATAAATAAAAGGAAAGAAATTGGAAAGATGAACCGGTTTGCAGGGCAGAAATAGAGACACAAATGTAGAGAATAAATGTATGGACACCAAGGGGGGGAAGCGGCGGGGGTGGTGGTGTGATGAATTGGGAGATTTGTTTTGACAGGTAGACACTAATATGTATAAAATGGATACCTAATAATAACCTGTATAAAAAAAAAAAAAAAATTCAAAAAGACCCCAGAAAACAAACAACAAAATAACCGTTCACTGACACAAAAGGGGTTATAGTTATTTACTGATTTTGGACTTGACTGATATCTTGTAGTTCCCTCAACCTGTGGCAGGATAATCTGTGCTCTTTAAAACAGATGAATATGTGAACTTGTCAAACTGCTGTGGACGCTGTGAGGCGGGAGAGGGGTCAGAAGAGAGTGAAGGAGAAGGTTTAGGATCTGGTAGGGGCTGCTTTACTCCAGGAACCCTCCCAGCACACTCCACCCACTGGGAAGAGAGGGACGTTAAAAAAAAAAAAAAAGGTTTTCTTCTCAGGGTGAGGCTTGGGCCAGGAAATGGTTTTATCCTTTGGATCTGTGGTTTGTGGCTTTTTTTTTTGTCCAAGGATGTCTGGGGAAGAGAGGGACGTTAAAAAAAAAAAAAAAGGTTTTCTTCTCAGGGTGAGGCTTGGGCCAGGAAATGGTTTTATCCTTTGGATCTGTGGTTTGTGGCTTGTCCTGGACCAAAGAGTTCTCTGGCAACCTGTGCGGATGTAAAGCCCCTGCTAAGAAGATGCTCTTTAAAAAAAAAAAAAAAAAAAGAGTGTTTTCTTCTCTACCCATTTGTTGAAAGGACGTCCAGCCAGCAAATTAAGGTGTAGAGAGCTATGGCAAATATTGTTCTAAAAATTCAACTGTGTTGGAATCTTGAGAATGTTTCCTTCACTTTCTCATGTACCCACAGAATTTCAGGGAGAGCCACAGGATGACACATGTTGCAATACAGCGCTGGAAATGCAGACTCATGTTGAAATCTTAGTCAACAACTTAAAAAAAACGATAGTGAGATGTGGTGAGTCATGAATTGTGATTACAGTCCAGGGCCGAGGTTATAGAATAATTTCAGATTGGGTATGCCAGTGGGTAGAGGGGAGAGAGGAGGAAGGACAAGGCATTTTAGGTGGGGAAAACAGGATTACCCAAGCCCCAGGGATGTGAAGACCACAGAATGATCAGAGAAGGGTGAGGCTGGAAACCAACAGGGTAGAAGGAGCCAGTTGGTTGGAAAGATACACTAGAAGGCATCATAAAGAGCTCTAGATGCCATGCTAGAGGTTTGGGACTATTTGCTGTAGGAAAACATAATTGTGATCAGAATGATGGTTTGGAAGGCATAGAAAGTGGGTGTGATTGAGAGAGCGATGGATTACACAGAAATAGAAAAGATGTGCGTTTGAATGCAAACAGCAGTAGTTGGGATGGAAAGCAGGGAGCACATCTGAGAAAATTTTGATATATTTGACCAGGTTCAGTAAGAAAGTGAATGTGGGAATGGGCGTAGAAGGGGAAAGAAGGACTAAGGATAATCTCAATTTTTAGTTCAGAAACCTATGGGGATTTAGAAATGCCATTAACTAACTGGTCATTAAACATCTAAGGAAAGGGAGCTAAGGAAAATTGAGGGGATGGCAGGAAGAGTTATACATCTCGTTTGGGACATATTGAGGGTGCAGTTCCAATGAAGCATCCAGGGTTTAAAAAAAGTGAGAAATACAAGTATGGGGTGAGGGACAGATGCAGAGCTCTCCATCAGGGTTTGAAGGATCATTAGGGTCCACTGGGATCCCTCTTAGAGAAGAGCTGAAGTGATGAAAACACTTGGGGAAGGAGTATTGGACAGAAAGAAGGCAAGCAGAAGGGTCAGAGGACCAAGCATGAAATCCTGAGAAACCCTAAGGTTAAGCGATTGAGCAGAGGGGATAGCTTTGGGGGAAAAGGAGGAGGTAAAACGTCAACCAGGGGAAAGCAGTGTCGGAAACCAAAGGAAGGTCATTGGAAGGAGGAGAGAATGGTCATCATCAAATTCGGTCATCACAACAACCTCGTGTGTGTGAGGACTGAGAAGAGAGCCCTGGGTCTGGCAATGAGGAAGGAGTATGGTACCCTATCATAGCTGTGCCCTTTGAGAGATGAGGACCAAAGTCAGGCAGCAGTGGGGCGAGTCACTGGGAAAGGAGGAAATGGAGAAGAAAATGTCTGTTCAGAAATTTGCTGGTGGATACTTTAGGCGTACACTAAAACATTCATCAGCCATGTTCTGTGTGCCATGTACCATTACAGGTGCTAGAAACACAGGGGATAATTGGACAAGGTCCCTGCCCTCAACAGGGGCATTTTCTCTTCTGGGGAAAGGGAGATGTGTAAATAAGTCATCAAGGAGTCCATTTTAAAGCATATCTGTCCCAGAGGATCCAGTGCCGTCTCTTGTAAAGACCCACTAACGTCATCAAATCAGACAGCAATTGTAGTATGTTTCATCTTTGTCTAGAGTGTGGATAGTCTTCTGTCCATTTGAGATTGAGCAAAGTGAAACAAAACAGCACGGCGTTAAGAAGTATTATATTGCAATAGAAATTGAACAGCGCCCTGAAAGTCCAGAGTAATGGCAGCCCTCTGAAAAAGAGACATCCATGAGAAAAGTACACGGAACTGTCAATAGACTACAAGAACACATGCCTTCTATAAAAAGAATCGAATTTCAGATCAAGTAGGAATCAACTCAAAATGCATAAAATAGGACAAAGAGGATTATTTAAATATTTATCTTAATAAAACTGTGCCTATTGGTATCTCATCAAAAAGGTACATAGCTACAACTCTAAAAATAGAAAAACAGAAAACAGAAAACATAACTTTGCCTTTACTCAGTCTCTTGAACAGGAGGAATTACATCCTAAACAACCTAAGATTCCTTTCATCAAAAGTTTTCTTGTTATGGTAACTCTGTCTCCCTCTTTTTCTTTCCCCCAATATCCAATCCAATTATCCAGACTCTTTCTCTGTCTCTGTCTCTCTCTCTCTCTTCCCAAAGAAAACAATGTCAGCAGCCCGTTCTGACTCTCCTGGCTTCTTCCTCTCTCCCTGTCCCTTATCAGTTCTTTAAATCTTTGCTAAACCAATTTACTCTCTTGGCTTCCTTCAATTCTCTGCTTCAGCTGTTAGCCTGTCACAGCAAATCTCCAGGAAATTAGGAGGTAAAAGCAAAAATGTCTCAAAGAGGAGGTAGATAAACTGGGAGTACTTACCTGTGAATAAGTTTTATTCCAGAGACACATGGGCACAGTATAGTACTGAATGACCACATAATGGTGTCATAACTGTCATTCACTCCCCCAATATGTATTTGGAGGATTGTATGAATCATGCTGGAAACAGGGTCAATCAATACTCTTCAGAGACTGGGCAGAGAGAGCAACTTTTCCCTTCTTTTTTGGTGACCAAAACAAGGGGATAATGACATTAAATGAACAATAAGAGCAAATCTAGAGAGATTCCATCTAGTGCCCAAGATTACGATTCTCACCAAACTATTCATGTGGTGCGATCTTGGCTTTGAGTCCTTCCTTAGTTCATGTCAATTTTCTAGGGTTGATTTTTCAGTTTCCACAGGTATCTGATACAAAACCAGTAATGAATATTACATGTAAATGAGCCAGATTCATTTTCTCTTGCTTGTACCAAGAAATCAGCCTAATATATAAACTAGTACCAGAAGCGGGGCTAAAGACAGCATCCCACAGAGGAAGAGTGGAGGAGATGGGGGTTAGGATGTTTTGGGGAGATGGAGAAGCTCAGTTGAGGCTGAAGGACCACGAAAATCTTGTTGTTAGTCACGGAAGGGAGTGTTGCAGCGCATGGCATGCTGACATAAAACCACCAATTACATTATCACCCGGAGTGAGGTGCTTGTTTCAAGTAAGCGTTCCAAGGAAGCTACTGCTACCATCATAGAGGAATATGAAAGACGTAAAGCATTTCAGCTTGAGGTAGAGTAACTGCTTCCGATAGCACAGGCCAGATCAAAGAGCAAGAGTAGGCAGCTCAAATCTCCAAATTCTCAACTCAAGAAGCAGATCAATCCCCAGGGAATGTCTAAGACCAAGCTAATAAATTTCCTTACAAATGCTACTGAAAGGCTGATAAAATTCCAAATAACAATGCACATTTTGATCTTGCTGGTCATCAAATTACAGTGTCAGTTGGACTCAGCCATGCCAGATCTCTTACAGTGAATGCCAGGGCATTCTGGGGGGCACAGTAGGAGCCAAAGGATTGTTTTGGGACTTAAGGTAAGATTTGGAGTAATCAGAGCCTCCCAACCCCTCAACCCCACCTGAATTTCCATTGTCACCTGGAGGACCTCTTATTTCTCTTTTGATGAGTCTGTTCCCTCCCTCTCCTGCAGACATCATACCCTTTTCAAGTACCTTGTGATATCAAGCCAGTTCTCCTCGTGTGCCCCACCTCTACAAGGCCTTCATTGTTTCCAGACTTATGACTGAAGCCAGATCTCAACACACCCTAGGAAGTTAAGCTGTATGAAAATAATAATTGCAGGACTTTGTTCATTTATATCAACAAAAATCTGGAGCCTTTATGTGGTTATGGATTCGTAGGATATTTATCCAAGGAAGGAGAATCAGGAAATTTATTAATATGGGTGAAGTCATTGGAGATTCTGGATTCTGTGTGCTGGGCAGCTGTATCTCTTTCCAGTTGTTTACTCAGCTGGCTGACGGAAGTCTCAATTCAATGTCAGCCCACTGTAAGTAAAGTAGAGATACTGGAGTTACCTAGTCAGTGTAAGGAAAGAGTCTTAATACTTTGGAACTCTAAACAAATTTCTAAACGCTTTTCTAAACTTTGGGTTATATGAATGTTAAAGTGAGTTTAGTATGTATGAACAACCTATGTGATCTTGAAATATGTCCCTTTAAGAGGGCACGGATTTTCCCTTCATCAAGGCCTTGGGAACCATGCTGGTAAAGGGGGAGTTAGTTTGTAAGGATAAGTGATCACTGCTGCAACGAGAAGAAGGCACTGTGAAGGGATAAAAGGAAAACCTGTTTGGAGGCTATGTCATTAATTCCAGGGACATGTGGTGTTACCTGGGTCAGGGCCAGAGCAGTGGAGGTGGCTCAAAGTGATCAGATTCTGAATATATTTTAAAGAGACCTTGAAAGATGAGATAATAGGTTATATAGATGGGTTGGATATGGAGTGTGAGAGGAAAAGGAGACTATGAGAGTTCCAAAGATTTTTACCTGAGCAACTTCGAAGATGCAATCACTGTTAACCAAGATGGGGAAAGTTGGTTGCACAGCAGGTTTAGGGCAGAAATCTCAGAGTTAAGTTTTGGACATCCTGAGTTTGGGATAACTCCCAAACATCAAGTGGAAATGTAGAGTTGGTAGTTGCAAATACAAATCTGCTCTTTGGGAGATAAGTATGGGGATGGAGATTCAATTTGGAAACCATCAACACAAAGATAGTATCTTGAACCAAGAGGCTATATGAGATTTCCAGAATGTTTAAAGAAGAAAGAAACAAGAATTCATTCAGACACGCTCCAACATTACCAAATCTGGGAAGAAAGGAGGAATAATCAAGAGACTCAGAAGGAGGGACTTCTATTTTGATCATGTGTTTTTCAGATTTCTAAACACTCATCAGTTCTATAGCTTCTCTGCTTATTCTCACAGAATGATTACTTAACAGATAGTGACTGTTTTTTTCTTTTTGTTGATACATGTGCTTCTTACTTCTTTCTCTTGTCTTATTACATTAGCCAGAATTTCCAGTACTCTGCTCGTAATAGATTTGCTCCCTAGGCACATTTTATATTTTATATACTCGCTATTGGGCATATTTCTCTTGAGAGGACAGTGGTGCAATGAATAATGCATCTGACTATGAATCAAAACATTCTAGGCCAGTTACTCTGGCCCAGAACTAAAAAGGAATATATCTCATGTTTGTCACTGAGTATAATTGTGGTGAGTGTTTTATTACATAGTCTGTGTAAAGACATGCTTGTTTTTTCTAGCTTTACAGAAGATTTTACTTCAAAGGCATTTTCTGCATCTATTGAAATGATCAATGATTTTTCTTTAAGATCTATGATGATTTATTTTCTTATATTGAATTGTTTTGTAACTCTAAAATAAATCCTATTTGATCTTGATGGATTATATTTCTAATACACAGTTGAATTAATTTAGCTTTTTAATTAAGAGATACATATAATGTTAAATAATATATAATTTTTAATCATAAAAAATAATAACATTTTAATTTGGAGGCATGTAATTTCTTATTTTGTACTAGTCTTACCAGGTATTGAATTAAAAGACAAATAAATAAGTACTTTACAGGTTTTCTATCTTTCTATCTTTTCTATCTATTCTTTTTTTTTTTCTGGGGAAAAAATAAGTTGTTTAAAATAAGGACTATTTGTTTCTTTGAAGTTTGTTAGAAGATATATTTTAAGTCATCTGCCTTTGTGGATGTTTTAAAGGAAATATTAATTACCATTTTTGATTCTGTAAAAGTTATTGTCTACCAAAATTTTCTGTTTTTTTATTAGCTAGTTTTGCCAATTCATTTTGTCAATTGTAAAAATTTATCTTGTATATTCTATTTATTGGAGTATAATCGTGCATAGTATTAGTTTCATAGTTGTTTTATCTCTAGTTATATCCTTGTTTTTATTCTACATATTTAAAAAATTTTGCAATTACTTCTTAATCTGTCTTATTCGGTTTTAGTCTATGCTTTTTTCAGAAAAGCAAGATTCAGTTTTATAATTTTTCTTATTTAATTTCATTGCTTTCTGTCTTTCTCTTTATTGTTTCCTTTTTTCTTTTTGTTTATTCTGTGCTTAGAGTCTTTTTGAGTTGAACCTTAGCTTATTTGTTTTCAATATATTTTTCTTTCTGATACATGAATACATACACAGATATGCACACGTGTTTAAAGCTTTAAATTTCCCTTGTGTTTCTTTAGTTTTTAAAAATTAATTTAAATATGTGGTGGCCTCATTGTCATTCAAATTTGTGTTTCTTAAAATTTACATTGCAAGCACCTTTTTAATCAAGGGTAATTTACTAGTCTGCTTTTTACTTGCAAACACATTTTTGGACTGCAAATTCTTCTTTCTATTTCACAAACTGGGACTATTTTATTGATCCTTTTGTTATTGATTTCTAATTTTTTTTTTTTTTTTGCGGTATGTGGGCCTCTCACTGTTGTCGCCTCTCCCGTTGCGGAGCAACAGGCTTCAGACGCGCAGGCTCAGCGGCCATGGCTCACGGGCGCAGCCGCTCCGTGGCATGTGGGATCTTCCCGGACCGGGGCATGAACCCGCGTCCCCGGCATCGGCAGGCGGACTCTCAACCACTGCGCCACCAGAGAAGCCCCGATTTCTAATTTTGTAGCATTGTGCTTAGCATCATAGGTTATACGATGTAGATTCTTTGGAATTTTTAGAGGCTTCCTTTGTGACCTAGCAAAAATTTGTTTTTTATACCTCCAAAGAATGTATATCGTACCCTTCTGAAATATAAAGCTGTGTATAGGAATATTAGCTTAAGCTTATTTATTGTGTTGTTCAGATAGTTCATAGCTTTGCCCATTTTAGTATTTTAATCTATAGGTTTTGCAAGAATATTTAAAAATCTCTAATTTCAGTTTTCACTTACTCTTCTTGAAGTTTTGTCATTACTTCTTTACATAATTTGATTTAAAACTGACGTATATATATGTACTTATCTTAGCTGCATCTGGCTGGTGTATAGTTCTTTAGTTCTTTTTCACCAGCATTTAATTTTCCTCTTTAATTCTTTTCATGTGTTTTAATTTGTCTGTATTTAGTATTAAAATTCCTATCTACTTTTTTTAAGTGGCATTGTTTGAATTCACTTGGCATGTTTTTCACCCCTTTATTTTTTTACTTTATGTATACTTTCATTTTAAATATGGCTTTTAAAAGCCACAGATGGCTCAAAAGTAGTTAAAAAATTCAAGCTGAGAGTTTTGTCTTTTGATCAATAATTTTATACATCTCTCACAACTATCATTTTATTCAGACTTTGTTTTGCCATTTTGTTTTTTGTGTTTTCTATTAATCATGATTTTTTCCCCTCCTTCCCTACCTTCTCTTATCTAGGTCAAATTTGTTCTTGTTGTTGTTGCTTTGAAAGTTATGATTTCTATCTTTATTCTTCCAGTGGTTACTCTTACTAAGATTTATCCTTGTATGTATTTTAGGGCTTGCGATACCCGTGTCTTCTCTCCACGCAAAGTGAGTAATTCAGTGTGCTTTCTTCTTAATCTGTTCTCTCCATCACCTTGTCGCATTTTAGTTCCGGCTTTTCATGGATTTGCTATGTAGACGAGGTTTTATTGTTACACAGAAGACAATACATTTTACTTCTTTACTCACTTACTTCTTTATTCCTTGTTGGTCCTTTCCAGAAACATACCTCTCATTATTGGTGTACTGTCATTGAAGTCTCATGTTAAAGTCAGTTTTGCTGAAATTTTGTAGTCATTCATGCCTGAAAATATTTTTGTTCACCTTCACATTGAAATACCACTTTTTGCTGTATCAAAAATTCCATGTTCAAAATTATTATTTTTTCATCACTTTGAAAAGATCGCTTTATTGCCTCCTCTCGTGCAGTTGAGAAGACTGATGTCAAAGGTTGATCAAAACACAAAAACTTTCCAAAATGTCACCCGGTCTGCTCTTGTTTCAACATTCAATGAGCCATTCCATTCTGAGGTCCTGCATCTTTTCTTTCATTGTGAGAAATGAGTGATCATGTCGTCTTCAAGTATTTTTTATTTCTATTTACTTTTTTGTCGATTTCTTGGACTATTTTAGAAGTGTGCTAGAACTTGTACTTCTGTCTTTCATATCTCTTATCTTTTCTTTCATCTTCCTCCATCTTTTATTCCTTCTTGTGCCTGTTGATCACTGGGGAAATTAAAAGGAAATTGACCAGGTCTGAAAGTCAGGCCACCCTAGGCTTCCATTTGCAGAATTGTTATGTTGAAAAAAAGATTACATTTCTTTTCATCTTTTCAGAGACTAGAACTAGGAAGATAAGTAGAAGTTACAGGGAAGAAAATTGCAACTCATTATAAGGACGCTTTTTGAGTAATTAGCATAGCCTAGCCATGGTGTGGTCTACCTCTACTGTGAGGGTTCTCTTGCCTCCAGAGCCCTATAGCCACTGTCAGATGTTATAGGAAAGTTGTAATAAAGATTCCTGTAGTGGAATGATGTTGGGCTGAATAATGTCTCAGTTCTTTTTGACTCATAGACTGTTTCAGTGCATTTCTGGCATTCGTTCCACACAGGAAGATGTGGCAGTGATGTGAGGAGGCTGGAGATCTAAGGAAATTCAAGCGACCCACTTCATTGGGTGGTTTCACAAGGTCCCTTAACTATCCGTCAGCAAGCCTGATGAACTAGTGAGGTAGGAGTGTCTAATTTCGTATATAGACGTAGTCTTAGCAAGGCATGAGCTGAGCAGTGACTCAGTGGAGTGGACCGCAGACTCTAGGACCAGGCTGACTGCGGTCAAGCTAGGCCCTGGCTTTGTCATATACTAACTGCGTGGCCTGTGGAAGATTACAGTTCTCTGTGCCTCCATTCCTGTATCTGTAAGATGAGAGTGATAATAGTACCTCATAGGGTTGTTGTGAAGATTGAGTCACTCACATAAAGAGCCCTCTGCTCTGTGCACATAATAAACATTATTATCCCAACATACACTGAATAAGAAAGCAGAGACATGTAGTTCCTCTCAGCTAACATTTGGGGGAAAGACCTGTTACATTCTGGGGATTGTTGTACATGTCACGAAGAGCAGATCTTGTTCTTGGATGAACACGCCATGTTCCAGTGCATCTGTAAGGAGTTTTCAGGCATTTCTTCAAACCAGGAAAGAAAGAAGAGAGCAGTGATTAATGTTTTCTCTTCTCTTGGATTTGAATGTAACTGGTAAACCCATTTAGAGACTCAGTGATACCCTAGAGTGAAGGAAAAGACTGATCTGATACTGAGACTTTGAGATGAAAAGACAAAGGAGTTTGTGAAATAGAAAGAAGAATTTGCAGTCCAAAAATGCAGGGCTAAATTTCTGGTCTACTATCTGCCTGTGGCCTTGGGCTGGTCACAGAGCCAGCTGGAAACTCAGGTGTCTGTTTTGTAACATAGGAATATTCACAGGGATGTAAGGCTCCAATGAGGGTTGGAATGTGACAGCCCTTTTAAACGGCAAAGCTGGTGGTGTCCAGCTATGTTTTGGGGGTAAATGAGTTAAGTTCACCAAACAAAATTAATTTTCTGGTTCTCTTCATAACAGCACATATGAATGTGGTTACCTTAATTAACATGAAAAGAGAAACAATCTATGGGAATTCAGGGAGCAGCCTCTGTTGTTACCAGGCACTGTCACCCCACTTTAAGCTGCTTTTGCCCAATTCAGAGTTTTCAGAAAGAGCAGAAGAGTTTGGGGCAGGAGGAGGAATGAAGAGACAGGAAAAAAGGGACATTGTTCTCCAACTGGTTCCCAACTCCGCACTGAGTCAGACTTGAATTGTATGTGTGTGTGTGTTGTCGGCAGGGGGACCTGGGGGGAGTAGGAAGGGGGAGAGAGAAGTTTCTAGGTTTGACACAAGACTGTGAGAGAATTTTAATACCTAAAAAGGAGGCTGTTCTTTACTATGTGAAAGGAAATCGCTAAGGCATCCCTTTCAGATCTTTTGTAGGGACAAGCACAGGAAAGCCTTCAGGCTGAATGCGAAAGGCAGAAGGAAGGAAGAGTGAACGTTTTGTCCTCTGCAGTCCCCCTGATTCTTGCTTCCTTGTACCACTATGCCTGACACATAATAGGAACTCAATACATTTTTGGAACAAATTTATTCTGTGAGACACTCGGAAGACACGTTTAATCTAACAAATTTGTCCTTTACTGAAAAAAATCTCAAAATTCACTTTCATAAACTGTCTAATTTTCATTCACCCTTCCTGGATGGCAATAATGAGGTGAATTCTCTCATTTTATTGTGATCCTATGGGTATCTCAACAATCCGGATAACCCCACCTCATTATTTTTGTCTTTTCCTTTCAGTCCACTGGTTTCATTTCATCAAGTAAGCACCTTTTTGAAATTATGCATTTTGAATAACTGAGTGGGTCTTACTGTAACTACCAATTTGGTGGTCACCAGTCTTTGTTATTAGCATGAAATCTCCTGCTCAAGCATGAGTAAAATGTTAAGAAAATGTTTTTAAAATCAAAGTGGCTACTTGTAAGGATCCAGAGAAATCAACTCACGGGTGAGAGTCGTGTGATTTTCTAAATTTCATTTTGAGTTGATTCCTACTTTATCTGAAATTCGATCCTTTTCTAGCAAATGATATTGTAGAATGCTACTACAATCCAAGATTGCCATGAATTCATTTAAAATATTACATTTGAGCCCCTAAAATTTAGACATAATCTACAAAGAAGGGAAAACTTGTAGCATTACAAACATTTTTGCTTTTTCTATATTCTAATTTACTTATTCATTCATGGATTAATTGATTCAACCCTTCATTCTTTCATTTCATTCCATGAAATCTTTTCTTGTGGGCAAGAAGAACTGGCCAGTGGGATCACTGGCATTAAAATATACAAACACAAATAAACAAGACAAATTTCTCCCAGTGGATTCAGCTCAGAAGTTTATGGCTTGCTCTGTTCTCAGTTTATGGTCTTTCGCTGTCATTCACCTCAAGAGAAGTAAAATCGGTACACGGTCTCAGAAGATTCTTTCCATGATGACTCTATTAAGTACCAGCAGTATTCCAAGACATGGAATTAGAGTTAGAGATGACATTTTTCCTACCTTTATTTAAAAAGACTCCCTATTTCTTGGCTGAGGAAGAGAAATAGGCAAAGAAACATGGACAGTGATGAAAGCAAAATGAGGCCATATCAGATTCCTCTGGGATGTTTTTCGAGAACACTTTTATCCTTTAAAAAATGTTGCTCTTGTTTCATTGCCAAGGTCAGGGAGAACTTGGATAATCCCCCAGGTATGAACTAACTGTTTAAATGTGACCTGGCAAGTAACATATTCATTCCGTGCTCTTTAACTTAAAGGTATTTGCAGCATTTCTCAGTCATGATAAGTTAAAGTACACTGTACCACACTTGCTCATTTTTTCCTATGCTTTTTTGTTCTAGAAAAAGACAGTAGATACATTTTCTCTTCAGAACTTGAATAGCACAAACGTACTTTGTACATGGCTCCAAGGAGGAAAATTCCACGTAAATTGTCCCAAACATAGATAGAGGAGAGGTGAATTTGAAATGATTCTCCAGTGTAGAAAAAGCAACAGCATTTTCAAAATAAAAAGAGAGAGAAAGGTATGCAATTGAAGTTTAAATGAACTACAGAAAGAGCATTTGAAAAAAGAGCCATAAAAGGATGCAAATTACTGGTGTGGACACTAATAGAAAGCAGTCACACGTCTTGCATAGTGACTGGCCCAAGTAGCAAAGGATTTTTACATCAGCTTCGGGAAGTCTCTGAAACCAGTTTCCTTTGCCCTCTTTAATCAAGCGGATTTATTGAGTGCAGTATGCCTTCCATTCCACCCACCCTCCACTTTGCTTCTGTGGAGAAAAGACTGACCACAAATAGCCGGGTAATAATCCTTGATGTTGCAATGTGTACCAAGGCCATTACATGACTCAAAACTGTATAACTCTAAAGCAAACATCCTTAATGTAAGGACTCAAGGATGTAACGCCACCTATGAACTGAGCCTTGGTGAAAGCATTTGCCTTTTAACCCCTTTGCCAGGTGCTTGGCTTTGTGTGGAAGATTATCCCCACCACTTCCACCATCACCACACCTCCTCTTTCCCTTGGGCAGCTTCTAGTCGTGCAATCCCAGAAGAAACACCAGGTGATGTAGAACTGTACGACATGGGGCAGCGTGAAGAATACGGAGGTGTGACTTTGCACTTGGGAATGGCCGGGGCTCAGATGAGACTGGTTTTGCTTGCATGGTAGGGCTCCGTCTGTGTGTGATCTCTCAAAACTAGAGCCACCATCCTCTGTGGGGTTTCTCTCCTGTTTTTGTCTTGGGCAGCTGTTATCTGCAGAAAAATTTCCCACTCAAGTTGAGAGACGACATAAGTGCTCTCCTGTTTGCATCGGTGCCCCTGCTGACCCGTACATCC
>NW_006773710.1:1028017-1034024 GCF_000442215.2 Lipotes vexillifer
CTGAACCGTACATCCTCCTCTGGTTGCAGCTGGGCATGAGCCGGTGCTATGAAGACACCAAAGAGAGACTCCTTGATGTTCAGCTAAGTCAAAGAACAAAAGCAAGAACCCAGGTGGTTCAGCCTGAGTCTGCCCTGTGACGAGTTGGGAGTTGTTATGGGTTGCACTGTGCCTCTTCAAAAGACATGCTCAAGTCCCAGCCCGTGAGTTTATTTGAGAATGAGTCTTTGCAGGTGTAATTAGTTCAGTTAGGTTGAGCATAGAGTGGAGTAGTGTAGGTCCTTGATCCTATATGATTGGTGTTCTTATATGAAGAATGAAATTTGGGCCAGGACAAAGAGAGAATTCCACACGAAGACAAGGTCCAGACTGGAATGATGCTGCCACAAACCCGGGGGCACCTGGGCCACAAGATGCTGGGAAGAGACAAAGGATGATCGTCCCCTGGAGGCATCAGAGAAAGCCTGACCGGCAGCTTGATTTGGGACTTTGAGTCTCCAGAACAGTGGGAAAATCATTTTGTATTGTTTTAAGCCATCCAGTTTGTGGTTCTATGTTACAGTAGTCAGAGGAAGTGAATACAAGGATGTTTTAGATGAATTTAAGTAAAAAATAGACACTAATGACCTTTTCCAAACCTCCATTGTTCAAGGAACCTAGGAATCCAGGTGAGGCTCGGATTTTTACATTGTTCCAGATACATATTCCTTTTGGAAAAGAGGGAGTAAGAGAGCAGATAAAATGACTGTGTACCTCCTTGCCCTGCTGCTCTCTACACTGGCAGGCTTGGAAGCAGGTAGCCCTTGAGGCTGCTCCCAGCGAGGAGCTCTCCTTCCCTGAACAGAGACGTGTATCCGCCCTTATTCCCACATATGCCCTGAAGGAGGGATCTCCTTCCTACAAATGGTGAGGCATTTTCCTGTCTGTTAAAGGAAAAAGGGAAGAGGGAAGAGATATGGGGATATATGTATACGTATAGCTGATTCACTTTGTTATCAAGCAGAAACAAACACACCACTGTAAAGCAATTATAGTCCAATAAAAATAAAATAAAATAATTGAAAATAAACAAGTTAAAAAAAACAGAGTAAAAAATACCTGTGATCATCAAAAAAAGAAATAAAAAGGGGGTCAAACATTTCGTATACTTAGCAATTTCTGTGTTTCTGGGCATTAATTACATACACTGTCAGGTAAATCTATAGTATTTGCTGTGAAGCATTGATTACTCAAAACATGGTGGCCTTTTATGATTCAGGATGAATTAAACCTCATAAATTAATACATTTAATGCATTCAATTGCGTAATAAATCACCATTAAATAAGAAAGAGGAAATTCCCATTAAAGAGATCAGATGCACAAGTCTCTTAATAAATAATTTATATTTCAAAAGGAAAGATTCACCAACAAGCTAACGTTCCTGAAATGGACAATCACAAATACAAGATTTCAAGAGACAACATTTGTTTTCTCGCCCTAAATGGTGCTGTAGTTTCTTCCCACTACACAGAGCAACTGTGTCCCTGGAGTAACCTGGTCGCACAAAGCGGACACCGTTTGCAGCTCTGTTTTTGGAATTCTCTTTTCCATAGAGATGTAAGCCAGGCCTGGGTTAAAGCTACTTTTTAGAAAACGTTACCATTTAAACGATGTCCTTAGTGGCAAAGACCTTCTACTGAATAACAGAGAACCATAATTTCCTGAGGTTTCGTAACAAGTATGCTTTCCTTAATCTCTGCAGAGATTAAGGATCTCTGCATATTTGAGGTCCTAAAATTGTATTTTTGTTTTCAATCGGAAGGGAGCACCTTATAAATATTTATCCAAAGGGCAAATCACTATCGGTATTGGGAACATTATGTGGCGACTTCTTTTGGAGTTTGTTCACTCATCCCCAGTCCCCACCCCTAATGTCTGTCACCTACTACATGCTGTACGCCAGGCCAAGAATTATAAGGCAAATAGCCTGCACCAGCAGTATGTTCCTCCATCATGGAGTTATAGGCTGTTCAAGAAGACAAAAAACATAAATATCTAAGTGGCACATTTACTTGGTATCCGGACTGCACACTCACTGATGATTCAGACACAGCAGGCTTGTTTGGAGAGCCAGTGAGGAAGACGATCTGCATGCGTGAAGACAGACTTGTTTGAGGCTGAGAGTGACTCTTCCGGGGATTAAACATCGTGGCAATTTGAGAATGAGAGTGTGTAGAGTCACTCTGCTTTGTGACCTGGTGACCGTGTCTTGCACATTAATGCAAAAGCGGAATTATTTCAGGCAGCCACAGTAGTCTTTGGAATGAAGTGGAATTAAGCCTGTAATTTTTGGATACAACAATAGCCCAAATTGCACCATCAAGAGATGTGACAGAACGGTCGTGTGGCCATTCCTAATTTCCAAAGGTGAGGAAGTGTGACTCCTCTCATGGGCTGGTAGCAGGGCAGAGCCAGATACTGGTGCGCCTCTGGGCACTACCAGTCTGGTAGTAAATAAAAATTAAAGCTTAGGAAGATACAAATGTGGGCTGCAAGTCCGCACAAAGGCTGACTCATTTCTAGTTCAGAGCAACCCTGGGTGTGTATAACCCTTGGCTCCCAGATTCACCTGGAAGAAGATGCAAACTGATTCTCCCAGGGTGAGTGGCCCCTGGGATTTGCTCTCCTGTTCCTGAAAAGCCACCCAAACTGGAGCTTGGCTGGGTGACCATTTCTTCCAATGAGTGAATGCCCTCAGGGCAAAACCAGTTTTGTGTGCTAGGCTTACCTCTCTGGAATGTGGCATTTGTTCAGATTTTGTTCCAATAATTATTCACTTTCTTTTCAGTGTTTTAAAAACTATTAACTTACACTTCATTGATTCGTAAAGTTTGTCCTTAGTTGGGAGGTGAGTCTAACTGTTTCACTTGCTATGAAGCAAAAGCCCCAATCAAGGCTTTTCAATCTTAGCTCTACTGACGTTATATGGTGGATGATTCTTTTCTGGAGGGCACTGTCCTGTGTTTTGTAAATTGCTTGGCAATGTCATTAATTTCTACCAACCAGGTGCCAGTAGTAACGTCCCCACTCCCCTTAGTCGTGACAAACGAAGTGTCTCTAGAGATTGCCAAATATCCCCTAGGGAGCAAAATTGTCTTTAGTTCGGAACCACTGCCCTAGAGTATTGATATTATAAAATAAAGATTTCTGAAAATACTTTCAGTGTATTGGGAATTAAGAATAATTGTATTTTGTGCATTGGCTTCAAATTTCAGTTTTGTGATGTTGAGGAAGAGGGCCTTGAAAATCTGATGGGAAATTACTGAACAATGTGACATAGTAGAAAGAATATTAACTTACATACAGGCCAGACAGAATTGGATTCTAAATCTGCCTCAACTCCTTGCTCTGACAGACTGCTGAGTGCATGGCCTCAGGCAAGTCACTTAACCCCTTCACCCTTACTTTCTGCTTCTGGAAATTATGAGCCTCAAAGTGTTGTTTGCAAGTCATTTCCTTCTCATTTGGTTCAATTATTCAATCAGAGCATGTAATGTTAAGTTCTTTTTTCTTTTTCAGATATTTTCTCAAATATAGACTCTTTGACCAAAGGCTTTTTGTGATGTTGGAAAAAAAATCCCATTGAATTAAATATGTTAATTCACAGAATATTTTATTTAACTTGGATTCTTAAAGAGTCTTCAAGGTAAGCCTCAATTTTAATCTTACTTTATGGGTTGGGGAAAAAAGGCAGAAACATTTTACACAAGGCTAAATATCATGTTCCAAAATGCATACTTTTTCTTGAGGTGTATTTTTAGCATTATTGTATGCAGGTGGGAGATAGGAACCATTTTGGTGTCAGGCAAGTAACAAACACAATTTGTATTCTTTTCCTCATCAACTCAAATCAAAGTCAACATCTCCTTGATGGTTATACAAAGAAAATGTACTGAGTGCCAGTTACTAGGCACCGTGGAAGTGGGTTTTATGTGTTATCTAATTTGATTTTCACAAAGAACATCTGTGGGAAGTGCTGTTCCCATTTTACAGATTCAGGAATCTCGGGTATATCGAAGCTATAGATCCACATTCATCCAACTAAGAGTAAATAATCCCAGCTCTGCTGTGTCAGACCCAGTGCTCTTACAAAACACATCATGCTGCTTCTGATGACCAAAGGGAAGATGAGAAGTAAAGATGCATGGCCACCCCTGGGGGGAAATCAACTGCCTGGGGTTCCCCCTCATGCTTATGACCCCAACTAAAAGCCAATTCAAGTGTCTTTTTCAGAATAAAAAAACAGAAAAGTTTGCATGGACCCCAGAGGATAACGTCCTATTGGAGGAAGCATGAACTTTGTGAAGTGTAATGGGCAGAGTTCTTGAGGAAAGACAGAGGTTCAGGATGTGAAAAATATAAGACAGAAATAAACAAGGGAAAAGGGATGGAGGGTGGGACCAGAGGTAGGCTTTATAGAAAACTCCTAACACTTATCAGATTAAAGGAAACATCTTTATTTTTAGTTAAACAGAAACTCCCGCGGCATCTATTCAATTTTGTGTGTTTAAATATAGGATTATAAATGATACCCTGCTGCCCACCAAGAATTTACTTATGGGAAATGAACCTTCCTTTGACACAGAGACAAGCTTCTTAATCATCAGATAACTCTAGCATTTGGACGTTTTGGGAACGAGGGAATTACATTTCAAAGCTTCTGCCGAGTACAGGAGTGCTCAGTGGGCATTTTGTCTCAGTAAGAAGCAGAGATCTGGGCTCATAGATCTTGGATAGAAAAGACCTTTGAGACTCAGGTGGATTTTCTTGCCAGGGCAGAAGGAGTAATGAAAGCTATTACACAGAGCCTCTAAAGAGCATCCGCTTAGCGGTGCCTAACGCTTCAGCTTGTATCTGTCAAGTGAAGATGAAGTGGATCCTAAGCCACTTGAGTTCGACTCACATTGAAGGAATGATCACATCTGCTCTCCCTCTGTTTATAGCGAACACTTTCTCCCAGGAATGGTGATAAATGTGACACTGGACAAGGCAAATTGCGAGCATTTGTTTAGTTAGTATAAATTCTCCTTCCGCGCAGCTACATATTTCTAAATATTTTCATTCTATATTCACAACCTGGTATTAGATGGAGTTTATCCTCAGCTAAGTGGACTTCCGCTAGGGGCTTAACTTACAGTCTGTGAGTGGGTATAGGAGTTTTTCAAGAGAAGCCAGAAATGGATATTTTGATGTAATGTTTCCCTAGTTTTAGTTATTTGTAACAACTTCCCATATTTGTAGATACGACATAATATATACACAGTCATTCTGCGATCTCAGTTGATTCGAGGTCTGACTAGTTTGACACCACTAAAGGCAAAAAGAAATTCCTTCTTGAATATTCCACAATGGAAAGAGGAGAAGAAAGAATGACATTTGGAGCCACACTGTTGGGAATTAATGGTTGTGTGTCTTCGGGCCAGTTGCTTAATCTTTCTTATCCTTTATTTTGTTATTGTGAAAGTAGGGTCACGGGACATGTCTCACTCGGTTGTAATGAGGACTGAGTAAAAAACAGCTCACAGTATGTGGCTCATACTATGCTAAAAAAGCATCAGCTCAATACACATTTCAATTATTCAGTAGGCTCCAGAGATGACCAGTTTATTCAGAGTGATCAGATCTCACTTTGGCAACTCAAGTAATTTGGTACCTACAGAAATTTTATGTGGAGAGGAAGAAAGGGATAGAAAGAAATATGATGTGAGAATATGGAAAGGTGGGGATAGTGCAGTACTGATTTATGAATTAAAAGTCAACTCTACCTGAATACAAAGATGTTTTCCCGTTCCCTGTTGGCCTCACTGATCCCAAATTCCTCAACTGTTTCCTTATTCCCTGTCATCTTTGTGAGGTTGGAGTTTGATGACTGGCAGCACCCAATCCTTTACCCTCTTCTGCAGCCTTTGTTTGTGAGGGTGCTCAGAATGAGGACTCAGAAAAAGCATCCTCCAGACCCTGCTGAA
>NW_006773710.1:1034071-1040884 GCF_000442215.2 Lipotes vexillifer
AGACTCTGCTGAACTCCGAGTGGCCATGAAGCTTGAGGACGCCAGTGCCCATCAGCCAAGGACTACCTTCCTCTGTGTGGCCACTGTGTGTGGCCATGGTGTGGCTGCTCTGAAGATGAGACTAGCAGCCTGGGGCCTTCCGTTGTTCTTAGTTTTCTGTGGGATGTGAAGGAACATGATGGGAAAGCTGCTACTGAGCAACTCTTTATCCAGAACAGTGATGGCAGACTTCTTTCCAAGCTAAGGTCCAGGGCTAGAAACTTGGGAGTGAAAATGGTATAAAATGTGAGTGATGCTTTTTAAATGAGCACAGTAGTTTCATGAGACCTCAACACTTTAGGATAACATAAAAGCTTGAATTTTTAAGTATATATTTTAAGAGAAAAAATGTGTGTATACCTATACTCACCTACATATTTTATGGCCAAATTATAAAGTTCAGGCATGCTGTAGAATGTCCAGAAAGTCCATACATTACTTGACAAAAGAACAAACCTCAAATGTTAGTGCTGTGTGGAATCCAAAGCTATTTCAGGAAAAAGAAACAGATGGCGATTGAAAACCATCCAACTGTAGCTCTAATTAGTATCAAAGTTCAATTTGCCGCAAAGCATGCAGATAATTTATTTGCTGTCTGAAAAATCCAAGGTTAAAATAAATTTGAATGTAAAGTGACACTTAGATTTGAAATATTTTTCATGGGGTTATCCTGATGTTCTAAACCTAGTCATTGACGATACTCCTTGATTTTAATTCGGAGCTGAAATTCCCCATACTATCTACTTTAATCCTACATTCTGACTGTTATAATATTTTCTGACCTACCAAGTGTTAATAGAATTTCACTTAGTTACTTTTCAGTTTGCTGTGTCTTAGCTCCAGAACGCTCTTAGCTGAGGTCCTGTCAGTTACAGTGTGTTGGCTCTCGGTATACACAGCTCGGATTGCTGCTCACAATGAATAAACCTCTAAGTGGCTCTCCAAGAACAGGGAACTATCATGAACTCTTCCGTGCAGTGGGAAGCAACTCTTTCATCAGTCATTTGAGATAAGCATTTTCTTATAAATACAACTCCTGCATACAGAATTAAATTGAGAAAACATTGAAAAGATGCCTTTATCATGTAATGAGGGAGTTGACTTTTATTTCTATAATATACTTCTTTTAATGACCTGGAGAAGGTTGTGGGCATAGTTTAATAACACACGTGACGGGGGAATTTGGAAACATGATATATCTAACTACAAGACCCAGGAGAGAGCCCCGAAAAAGCAATTTTATTTCTATAAGCTATCTGCATTTCCCATACCTCAGTCAGTCATACTTTTAAGAAGTCAAGTCTAGTGTGAACTTGAACTTGTACATTTAAGTTAAAAATCTTAGCCAATGATACATTGCAGAAGATAAGATGCCGTTTCCGCTTCCAAAATATATATACGCCCCTCTCCCCACTCCTTTGGCTGGTTTGTCCCATTTCATGGTAGGGTTGAAATATTTCAAGCTAAGATAACAAAGTCAAGTTCAAGGTCTTCCTAGCACAACTTGGGGAAATGCCAAGCCTAGCAGCATGTTGTTCTTGACAGGTACAACTCCATCAGTTTCTTAAGGGAGAGAAAGATTTGCAGAACATTCCACAGGGAAGTGGAGCAAATGCCTTGTTGAGTTACAATCACTGAGCTATATTCCTTGGTACACTGTGCTAGATCTTTTTATAGAGCCTCTAAAAAAGATGATGGGACTGAAAATGAAAACACATCTTAGTAGAATGGCTTCTATCTGGTCAGTCGGTACCATGAGAGATTGGAAGATTGTTGGGACTCATCCTAGAATGAATTATTTTCTTTGAGCTCATATTAGCACCCCAAGTGAACACAACAGTCAATTGCGGAATTAAATAATGCTGCTTGACCTTTTCTTTGGGCCCCTAATGGACTGTGGACTGTGCCAGCAGTCAAGACCTGTCCCTCAAGGATATTTCCAGTGCATATCTTTGTCATGTCAGTGTCAGGCTCTATAGCTCATACTAGGATGTGGGCTAGTTATTTCTGAATTGGTTGTACAAGGTTTCAGTCTGTGTGTCATCAGCGGGTGGAGGATTGCAGCTTCTCCAGGGACGGAGCCTCAGACATTTGTCAACCAAACCTCAACTTGTCTGAGGTTTTTAAGTGAAAACTCGCCTTGAGAAAATCAGAATTGTTTCCCCTTGTCATAGCTGCCTCAGGCTTTACTCTGCTCGTGAAAGCAAAAGATTGGGGAGAACATCAGTTTGTCCTAGTTCACTGTTGGTGTAAAACAGAGGAAATAGACTTAGGCAAAAAGGTTGTTTCTTCTTGTATTACATCTAGGCATCCGGGCAGCTTCTAGGCCACCATGCTGGGCAGATGGGAATCTAGGCTATTAAGAAATATCTGCTGAGGAACACACTTCACAGCTGCCCATTTAGCTAACGTGGACCATTTGTAATGTTATTTTTAATATATTGGATATTATTTGCACAGACAGCGTCTAAACAGAAGCCCATCATAATTATCTACAATTATCTGGAAGAAATATTTTTAAAGTAAACAATCATTCTCAAGTAACTATTTTAAAACAATGAAGTGAATGTATACCCATGAACATTTGAACAGTGGGTTGAGGTATTTAGAATTTATTATTAAAGCAGCCTACAGAACATGAGTTAATTCTAGGAGGCACTGTACACAATGAAAATGGTGGGCAGGTGGGTAGGAACACTGTTTGTAAGTGTCCTGCTCAAAGCATGGGACTTGGCTGAAAGGAATATTGGCATTTGCTTCATTTTGCTGTTCCAAGTGGATCAAGTCCATGATCTCATAGTACTTGAGGCAACGTGCACCAGAGGGTATGTTATTCGTGTTCAAGTGCCCTTAAAGACATGCACGGGTGGACTCAGAATTCCTGATTGCTTATCCAGACTCACGAGGTTATTCCCTGTCCATTCACAAAAGTAAATTTTGGGAAGTACAGAGAACAGTGGAAAGGATTTAACCTGATGACAAACCTTGTCAAGCTGCCTAGTGACTCCTCAGCCTTTACCTAGTTAAAGCTGGAATCTCAGCAATCTGTCGCCAGGTCCTTTTCTTTCACTGTTCGGTATCCTATACAATTGGGTTAGACGTATTTTATACTCATCAAATCACCATGTAAGTTTTCTGAACTATAAATAAGGGGCTGGCGTTACTCATTCCAACTGATGAATTTTTACAATCAAAAATAATCAAAGCATGGGGCTTCCCTGGTAGCGCAGTGGTTGAGAGTCCGCCTGCCGATGCAGGGGACGCGGGTTCGTGCCCCGGTTCGGGAAGATCCCACATGCCGCGGAGCGGCTGGGCCCGTGAGCCGTGGCCGCTGAGCCTGCGCATCCGGAGCCTGTGCTCTACAACGGGAGAGGCCACAACAGTGAGAGGCCCACATACCGCAAAAACAAACAAACAAACAAAAAAACAAAGCAAAGGGAAGTCAGAAATATAAAATGATTTCTGCATAAAAGTGATACTTAACTCAGTTTCACTGCATATATACAATTTGCGTAGAAAAAAATGTGACCTGACTAAAATTCCGTGATCCTGATTATGCTATAAATATGAGATTATGTTTCATGTGTGATTGGAAACTTGGCTTTGGAGATGAATGAACCCACTTGGATTCAATCCACAGAGAGGAGGTAGCTGAGGAATATTGGAAAGAGACTTGGTTTAGGGGGTCAAACAGATATAGTTTGAAAAATAGTTTCTTCCACTAACTTGTATCGCAGCCTCAGTTCCTCTACTGTGATTAGTCTTTGATTTCTCATTTTCCTCACGCAATAATTTTAACCTGCAGAGTTGACTTAGAATTAAAGAGGTAACGTGTATAGACAGCTGGTGCACAGTTAGGTCTCTGAGGGGCGGTCAAGTGCACTTGCTAAGAGTGCAGATTCTAGAGCAGAAATGACTGGGTATGGATCCTTGATCTGCCTCATCATCTCTGTCCTTAGACGAGTTACTTAACCTCTCTGTGCTATGGTTTGCTCTCCTGTATAAGAGGAGTAATAGTAGTAACTAGGGTTGTTATGTTGATTAAATGAGTTATTGTATGTAAAGTGCTTAGGACAGTATTTGGCAAGCAGTAAGTAAATGACACTTATTCAATAATAATGACAAATATTTATTATTATAAATAAGCATTATAAATTCCATTTCTCCTCTTCTGTCACTTGATGGTGACGATAACTTTGCAGTTCTGGGTTCTTGCTTTGACTCTAGTTACGTTCTCTTGCATTCACCTGTAGTGTAGAATTCC
The DNA here is from genome assembly GCF_000442215.2 of Lipotes vexillifer. Lineage (NCBI taxonomy): Eukaryota > Metazoa > Chordata > Mammalia > Artiodactyla > Lipotidae > Lipotes > Lipotes vexillifer. The sequence continues at coordinate 1,038,375 of NW_006773710.1, forward strand.
AGCTTGAGAAGGGACAACTGGTCTAGCATCAGACAGGAGTCACTAGGTCCTCTATCTTGGAATCACACATAGTGTATTCTGGAGCCCCACTGCACCATGAACTTGAGCTTAACTGGATACCCTGAAGGTCAACAATATGCAGAGGAAACGCAATTGTGATGTTACGGGGAGACTGTGGTGGTTAATTTTATGTGTCAAGTTGAATGGGCCATGAGGTGCTCAGACATTTGGTCAAACATTATTCTGGGTGTGTCTGTGAGTGTTTCTGGGTGAGATCAAAATTTGATTCAGTAGACTGAGCAAAGCAGATTGCTCTCCCTAAGGTGGGTGGACCTCCTCAATCAGTTGAAGGCCTGAATAGAACAGAAAGGACTCTTAAGAGGGAGTTCCTCCTGCCTGACTGCTTTCAAACTGGGGCATTGGGTTTTTTCTTGCCTTTGGGCTCAAACTGAAACATTGGCTTTTCCTGGGTCTTGAGGTCTTGAGACCGTGGGCCTTCAGACTAGAACTATACCATTGGCTCTCCTGGGTCATGGCCTTTGGACTTGAACTAAACCATCAGTTCTCCTGGGTCTAGCTTGCTGACTCACCTTGAAGACCTTGGGACTTGTCAGCCTGCATAACTGCATGAGTCAGTTATGTATATATGTATATGTACATTTTATTTATGTACATGTATACTTTATTGAGTCTTTTTCTGGAGAACCCTGACTAACATAATACAGAATTGAACAGTTTCATTTAATATTTAAATTTTTTCCAATTAATTTTTGTTTCTTGCCTGTGGAATTAATCTTTCTAACAAAGATTTTATTTGACAAAAAAAAATAGAAATGTGTATCTAACACCATCCATTCATTTGTTCAGCAAAATTGCCTTTAGGGTGTATTATGTACCAGGCCCTATGCTAGTCGCTGGTACATAAGAGGGAAAATGGTTCTCACCCTTGAGGATATGGTAGACTGGTACTGGAGAGAAACGACGTGGAAGTAACCAAACCAAATTTATGATTTTTACAGGTTCTGTTCTTCTGAGGAAGACACCTTCCGAGGAGATGTCAGCTAGGCTGAGATCTGAAAGATGAGAAAGTTTTAATCATATAAGTGACAAGAGGAGGGGAATTCCAGACAGAGAGCCTCTTGAAAACCCAGCTGGGGGATGTTGACCTTCTGAGGAAGTGGAAAGGGAGAGTTCTTGTGAGTCATTGTGGACTCGGTGGAAACAGCAGGAGGTGAGGTCAGAAAGCAGGTAGTGGGGAGGTTGGGAGGGGTGGGTGGGCAGAATGGAAGTGGGAAGGTCGGTGTCCTAGCTGGGTGGTGTGGTGGTCGGCTGGGGGATGCTGCCTCCTGGATGAGAGCGGAGGCCGGAGGGACAGGGAGAGAATCAGCGGCAGGAAGTGCATTTTCTCTAGATCCTGGCTCGTCTCCACCTTCACCCAACTTCACTCCCTTAAGAAGGCTTTTTCACTCAAGGGCTGCCAGAATAGATTAGGGACCATCGCCACCTCCTTGTTGTAATTTTCTTGGTGGGTCACAGTGTGATTAATTAAAATTCTTGAGGGGAATTTTTCTCTTTTTTTCAGCATTATATCTCAGCTCTAGCAGAGTATATGGCTCACAATCCTAACTCAACACGTATTTGTTGAATGAGTGAAGGAAATGAGCAAGTACTATATACTCTGCTAGGAAGGAGAAAAAAAGTCCCAATTTCCAGAGAAATTAGAGGAAATGAAAAAAAGTAGACAGCAAGAAACTCTTCGAATATGCAGTTCAAACTTGGTTGAGACAGAAGTTCTAGAAATGTTAGGTGGGAAAGTCAGGCCAAAATATAAATGTCTTAATAGTGAAACAGCCTTTGATGCTGCACCAGAGGTGGGATGTTAGCCTAGAAGGTGGGACCTTGTTGGAGGCACTGAAGTCCCCCTTTCCGTCCTGCGCACTTATATCTACTCCTGACACGTCCAGGCCAGGGGAGCTACGGGGTGCAGGTGGGGTCCGCTGCTTAGGACTTGGGGAGACGCGAGGGGGTAGCAGCCCTGACAGCGACGCAGCGATGCTGCTTCTCCTCAGAGCCTGAAACATTTCTCTCTGCCCCTTGGTGCGTCTTTGATTCAGGCTCTGGCTGCCCGTCAGCCTGGGGACCTGTCTCCGCTCCGATTAAGAGCAAGAGTCTTAAGGGTTAGGAGTACATTTCACCCCAACTTTTTACCTGCCAGTTAGAGGAAACAAGCAAGCCTCCACTGCTGAGGATTTATGGGGCTTCTGTGTGCCCTGTTTGCACTCGTTGGGTTGGTTAGTTCAAATAACTTGTGTGACTGATTTATTTTCTGCTGCGTTAACCAGTAGCCTAAATTCAGCAGCGGGGCTTGTCCTTTTGGTGTGACGTAAAAAGAGACTATTCGTGGATTCAGGATCAATAGTCAGTGTGAAAAGACAGATCACGTAGATTGAAATAAGTGTTTTTTAAGCCTGTGTGGGAAGAAAGTGTGTAAAGAGAGTTCACGGCATTCC
>NW_006773710.1:1040991-1053760 GCF_000442215.2 Lipotes vexillifer
CAGCAGGAGAGTGGATAAATAAACCAGGGTAAGTTCACATAAAAGAGAATGATACAGCACAGACAGCCAGGCACTGAGCGGCATGTGACACTAGTGGCAATATAATGTTAAAGTAAAAAGTTAAAAAGAGGTAAAATGTTTACATTTCCATTTTAAGGATGTATAGACCATGAAGCCACATAAAAACAGAAGTAAGGGATTCCGGATGGTGATTACGTTAGGCTGCCCAGGGGCAGTGACAGGATGGAGACGGAGGAACCGCAATTTTGGATGCAGATGACTGTCCTTATCTGAGCTCGATTTGCACAGTAGGGATCTGCAGGTGCTGATTACATTATTAGGAAGAAGGAAAGAAGAAAAAGGAAGGAGAGAGGGAAAAGGGGCCTTGCGTTCATCAATACGATAAACCCGATTTAAGCCCTCAAGTAAAGAGACATAGGGAGAGAACACACAACAGTTGATCAAAAAGCCTTTCCTTGAAACACTAGGCGAAGGTCTCTTTCTAAGTTTATCTGGTTATCTGGGGTGTGTTGGGGACCAGAGCCAGAAAGGTAATGTGTTTGTCCTGACCCACTTGTCTATATTTCTGTGCATCTTATCGGAGTTAAAGGCATCCCTCTTTGGAAAGTCTTAACAAAACAAAACAAAACAACTTTACACTTTTCTGTCTCTCCATCTCCCTCTCCCTCCTGTCTGTCCTGTGTCCTATGTGTTCTACCTTCTAGATGTCCGCCGAGGTCATTCATCCGTCTCCACCTTCTAGGTCAGGAGGCGACCTCTCTGCTAGCTGCCCGTTTCTGATGCCAGGATTGCATTCTAAAGAGCGGCCGTCATCTTCTCTGTAACGCGAAACTCTGCAGCACTCCCTGCTCAAACCCTTTCATCAGTGTAGGATAACGCCAAGCGCCTTAGGATGGTAGGTAAGACCTTTTATAATCGGACCAGCTTCACACCAGCTTCCCGCCCACACGGACGGTAAGTTGCTGTCTTACCCTGACTGCCCTGATTGCTCTTGTTCTGGCGTTTGCTCTCCCTCTTTCCTCCAGTTAGCATGCTCTTCCCTCTGTCTCCCTGACCAGCTTCTGCTCTCCCTCAGGTAGTGACTTCTCCGTTTTAGGAAGGGTTTGCTTCCTGACATTCCCCAGCACTGCCTTCTCGGCCTCTCTCTGAACCCTCCAGAGCACGTGGACTGAGGGCGGTGCTGCCATAAGCCCAGCATCCCCAGCCGGGGGTCTGACAGCCATAGGTTGTCAGTCAGTGTGTGTGCAACAAGTGGACGGGTTCAAAACAATTACCATGTGCTTAACCTGCTTCGAGAATGAAAGCGGTCCTCTTCTTATCCCTTCCGCAGTCGAATATTTCTCTCAGTAGAGAATTCTAGTAATCCCTCTCCTTTTCTCAAAATAAAATTCAGTTAAGTGTGTTGTGACCCAAAGCTCAGAAGATCCAGATATTTTTGAAGGTAAAAGTAGGCCAGATGTATTGAAACGTCAACTACATTTTGTGTAAAATGTGGACTATATTTTTTAGCAAATACGGAAGTGGCCTCTATTGTTTCAAACATCTCTATTCATATTAAGCTTCAAAGGTGGTTTAAGTCATAGTGGCCTTTTTATATAAAATCAAAATACAATATGTCATACGTATACAATCTAATTCTAGAGGGTCCAATGAAGTGGAAATATGTACTCATGAGAGTTACATTAAACAAATCCGCATTTGAAAAATACTGTCCTGAAATTAAAATGCTATCAAACTACAGTAGGAAATATTGTAGCATCAATTAAATATAGCAGTTAAACTAAAAAGAGCTCAATCAAAATTACTTTTAAAGAGAGAAAACATTGGCAACTGTTGCACTGTGGCTGTGGAAGTTCAGGGGTTTGCTGCTGTGAAAGCTGAATCAAGCCTGCACGTGACTCAGAACTTCTGAGCCCTCCCAGCCGAAACCTCCTCTTTCCTTGGGGATCTTATGATCCAGGGGGACCCCCTGATACTTGCAGGCCTTTGTGGCTGCAGGTGGAACAGCAGGAACCGAAGGGCTCCCGCAAGGAAGGCTGGAATTTGAACTGTATTTTAGCCACTATTTGTTGCAGTCATTTTCTTAGCTCGTTGGGCGTTCTCTAGGTTGGCAGGGCTGCCATTCAACTTTCATGAGCTCTTTTCCCACAGAGGAGAATCTGGTTTTGATAGAAGAAAGTGATTCTTTCCAATTCTTTGTCCACATCTTCATCCCTCCCTGGAGAGGCTGAGTTCTGATTTGTGTAGTTTATGTTTCCGTACACTTTGGGGAGCTTGGTCTCTATTTGTAAGCAGCACATTCCCTCTAGCAATGTGCCCTGAAGTTGCATTATACGTTCTCGACATAATGTAGGCAGTGTTTTGAAGTTTCAGCGGAAGTTTCTGAATCTCTTTCAAGCTCCGAATTTTCAGTCTGCAAAAATGTTCACTCAGTTTGAAGGTTTTTTTTTTTACTTGTCCTGTAAATTCTTCATTCGAGTGTCTTGTCTTCAGATAAGTTTTGGAATATTTCTTATTTTTCTCCTTCAAGTCTTTTAAAAGAAACATCTACATATAACAACATCTGTGAGTTTTTTCAGATCAACTTCTGACTGATAGACTAGTTGATCTCCCTTTTCTAATGCACACTTTTTCTCGAGTTCCAAGATGCTGTCATCCTATAATCTTCTCTAAAGAGATCAGGCAAATTTACAACCTTCAGTACAGTTTCAGGTGGAGATTTTAACTGGCTCTCTTTATCGTTCACAACCTGTTTCGTTTGTGTGTTTGAGTTTTCAAGCACGTTTTTCTGTTCCTTCGGCCTGCAGGTACTCTTTGCTTTCATGCTGCAGTTTCTTAGGCAAGCAGTTTTTAGACTTTCCTGAAGATATTTTCATTCAAAGCATGCACTGTTTTCTCCTGAAGTCGTTCTGCGTTCTCCTGAGATGCTAAGCTGTTTTTTTGCGTTAGCGGATTAGAAGGACGCTGATGCCTCTTGGAGCGGCTCTGTCTGTTCCCGAAGGGGAGTCATCATCACCAGCAGATGAATTATTTACTTTTTTGGCCAAGCAGAGTAGCTGGCTAATTTCTGACACAGGTGAATCCCAGGACAGTGGCAGACGCTGGGACGAGAGGGTGGGTGTAGGGGCCGGGGTGGAACCGCACCCTGCACGGGCGCCCTGCACGGACACGGCGCTCTCGCTGTCCATCACCTGACGCCCGGCGCCTGGTGCCGGCCGCACCTCCGCTGCTGCCAGGCACGCGTCGCCCTGGATGGAGGCGGGGGTCAGGGTTCCCTGGCGGTCTCGGTCCCGCCCCGCTTGCCGGCCGGCAGCGTCCAGCCGGGCCCGCGTGCCCTGCACCTTGCCCTGGTCCTGCCCGCCGGGGACGAGCGGAGCGCGCGTGAGCGCCCGAACTCGCCGTCATCCGCCCGTGGCAGGTAGACGCGCCAGGTAGATCCGGCACCGGGCGGGGCGTCCACCCACCCGGATGGGCCTAGAAGGCCCCTTGGGGAGCCAGGGGCTTTCTGGACAAGGGGCGCCGACCTCCCTTTTCACCGAGCTCACCTGGTGTCCCCCGCCAGTCCCTTGTCTTTGGGGACGGTGGGGCCGGAGTTGGGGTGCGCGGGGCCTCGGTCAGCCGGGCCTGCTCGGGGCAGCGCTTGGGGTCCGAGCTTGAGGCCGGCGGGCCAGGGTGGCAGGCAGGGTGGACCTCGTCCCTGCAGCTGCGGGGGACACGGGTGGCGGCACGTGGGGCGTCTTCACGGTGCTCAGGCTCTCTGGGCGACGCGAGGCCCAGGTCGTGGTGGCCTGTGGAGGTGGTGACAGCGCCCGCTGGGGGCAGCTGGGGGCTCCCCTTTCTGTTCTGTCTTGAGAACGTGTACTGTGCCTTCAAGTGAAGCCCTGTTCCATTTTTATTACGCGCTGCCAGTCGCTGGGGTTTGTCACCCGGGAGGACCGGCTTCCACCCCTGGAGACTTGAGGATTTCGTAGGCTTGTGCCGTGGGCTTTGGGACGGTCCTGACTGGCAGACGATCTTCTGGCTGTGACCCTTTTTCTCTCCTTAAAGCGCGGGGGCTGTGCACTGTGGAAACGACCACGAGAGTGTGTGACCAGGATCACACGGGGACACCCAGGGAGACCCGGGCCTGGCCTCAAGCAACTGGACGGCGCGAGCAGAGACCCCATAGCTGCCCGGGGCCGGCAGGGCAGACATTCCTGCGAGGTCAGCAGGCCTTCCCGGGCTCCAGAGGGCCCCGGGTTCTCCGCTGACGGCCGGGATCCCGTGGGCACAACTGACTGCGTAGAGCCCTGAGGACTGTTCTGTCCCTGGAGAAAACAAGTGCCTGGCCAGCAGGACAGAGCATCGGTTGGGCTGGCGGAGGGGAGGGCGGCCACGTTCTGGAAGACAGTGAAGTTCTCGCTCTGCTGCTGGCTGCACACCTGGGAGAATGGCATCGCCAGTCGGTGCACTGAAGGCGGTGGAAAGGGCCGATTGCCGCCAGAGACCAGCCTGGAACTCGGGCCTCACGGCAAACCTGGAGGATCAAAGTCCTGCCGTGCCGTCCGCTTCCCGCCCTCCGGCGTGGGTGTCCCGTCACAACGGAGGGGCTGCCGTGAGGGCTGCTGACATCACGTCCCTGGGTGAGGCTGAGTCCCTTGGTTTAGAGTTTCCTTCTGCAGCAGGGAATGCTGCTTCTCGCTGCAAGGGTCACAGGGATCTCCGACCCCTGCAGGCACCTGCTCTCCTTTGTGTTGGTCACTCGGGCAGGCAGGGGCAAGGGACTCAAGGGTGTCATCAAAATGAGAGACTTCGATTGCACTCGCCAGAACTCAGGTGAAATCAGTTGAAACTGGCAAGGTTTTACAGGCTTTCCGTGGAGCTAGTCTGCCCCCGTTCAATCCCAGTGTTCCTAGAAGGGGTGACGTTCCTCGGGCTCAGGCTGTGACTCAGTGACTCGGGCCCCCTCCTTCACGTGGCTCTGCCATCTTCAGCACGTGCCTCCCACGGTGGCCCTGGGGATGGTCTCCAGTCCACCGAGTCATCTCAGAAGTGTGCCTCTGCAGAGAGAGTGACTCCTTCTTTGGGCTAAATTTGACAACTTTCATTTCTTCAAATCTCACCCTCCAGGGGCTTCCCTGGTGGCGCAGTGGTTGAGAGTCCGCCTGCCGATGCAGGGGACACGGGTTCGTGCCCCGGTCCGGGAAGATCCCACGTGCCGCGGAGCGCCTGGGCCCGTGAGCCATGGCCGCTGAGCCTGCGCGTCCGCAGCCTGAGCTCCGCAACGGGAGAGGCCGCAGCAGTGAGAGGCCCGCGTACCGCGGGAAAAAAAAAAAAAATCTCACTGTCCAGATTCAGGCTCAGAGCCTCCTTGCCAATCACCTGGGACTCTGCTATGAAAGGCTGGTCCCCAGGACTACTTCTAAGACTCTCTCTGTCTGTGTTCTCTGGGTCAGAAAACGGCTTCTGCGTCTCTGGGCAGGATTCACTCCCTGGTTTCTCCTCTGGAGGGAACATGCTTACTGGCATCTCTAGTCGCAAACCTGCACTGGGGGTGTTTCCTGGTCGCGCTGGCTCTTCCCACTGCTGACAGGAAAGGAGGCCCAGGAAAGGAGGATGTGGTCCGCCCAGCGGAGAGGAGCTTGCACAGCAACGCAAGGATGCTCCTCTCCCAGGGCGTTCCAGCAACCAGACCGCAGGGTGTCAGGTTCAGAGTCCGAGGGGTAAAGGTGCCTGGGCCAGCAGAGCTGCTGGGAGGGGCCCCCAGAACCGAAGGCCTGTTGCTCACATCCTCGTGGGGGACCATCAGCCCATGGCTTGGAGTTAATGATGATAATAGGGGCTGGCAAGTCCGAAATCCATAGGGCAGATGCACAGGCTGGAAATTTAGATGAGAGGTGATTTTACAATCTTGAGTCTGAAATCTGTAGGGCAGGCCAGGCAGGGTGGCAACTCAGGCCTTATTTCTAGGTTACAGTCTTTGAGGTTGAATTCCTTCTTCCTGTGTTTTCCTGTATAATTTTACTTCTATATACTGGAGAGAAGGCAGACTTTCAAAAGAGGACCAAGAATACACACTATCATAAGAGAGTATCGGCAGAGTAAATTGGGAGAAAAGAACCTCCTTTTCAGGCATTGACAGAGGTTTGCAATGCAGAGGGGTCACCTGCAGTGTAACTCAGAAAGATCAAAGGAAGAGACAAGTGCTGCCACTTGACCTCACTCTGAAAGCACAGTGTAGGTAAGGGCTGGCCTGCCTCAGCCCAGGGCCCACGCACAGTCTCTAAGATGCAGAGCTCTGCCTTGGGAAGGGAAAGGAAACGATTATGACTTTCAGTCCTGAGGGTTCCCGCAGGCTCGAGAAGTGATTTGGACAGTAGCTGCTCCCGAGGCAGGGCTGGTTTTACCTCCTTGAACCTGAGTGTAGTGCGTTCCCAGCTCATTGGAGGTGTGACAGGACGTCTGCTCTGACACAGGAGCTGTTGACCTGGTTGGCCCCAAGGCTTGCTTTGAGCAGATTTCCTGCCATGAGTCAGGTCAAGGAAAGTTTTTCACTGATGCTTAATTTATTTTTAATTCACTTTACATGACCACGTTGCCTTCCCCCTTCTTGGGGAGTGCCGATAACAAAGTACTCCGCTCACTTGCCTGAATGACGTTCACGGCCCCAATGTGAGAATATCCTCAGTTTCTTTGTGTAGCCCTGGTTGGTCTGTTAAGGATGTTTTGTTATTTCAGCAGCTTTCAAACAGGTAATAAATAAATTTCCACTGGGTTGGCACTTCCTTTCATTTCCTGAAGGAGGGGCTGATTGTTTCTAACAGCTCCCCAGGGATATTCCAGGCTCTCTCAAAATGACTGAATGACCACTGCGTCATTCCCCTGTGGCACTGCCACATAGAAAACCCAGGGAAGGTCATTTAAAATTACAGCATCAGGGCTGGGAGTGTCTGCATTGGAATTGTTCTGAAGCTGAAGAAACCACCAAATGGAGTTACTGCAGAAAATGGTCGAAGAGGCTTAAAACCTGTTGAGATGCTCTTTTGGAATACGTGCCTTGCATGCAGTCATCTGCAGAAGAATAGAAAGGCCTGGTTTCCTCTGAAGAGCTTGAGGGTGATGTGATGTCCACCGCAAAGCACAGAGAGTCCTGCCTGACATGGGGCAGGCAACTAGTAATCAAATAAGTCTTGCCAAGATAATGGAGGTTTCTGAAAGATGACTGCTTGTCTTCAGTGATACACATTACAATTAGATCTGAGTGCATATGAAAAAGAAACAAGCAAAGATCTAAAAGCTGTACTGCTGCCCACTCAAAATTGTTGAGTGATTATGCAAAAGAAGATTCCTCAGAAGTGTGGAATGTACAGGACTCAATTGCTTCCAGGCCTGGAGGAAGGACCTGTAATTTGACAGTCACTTAAATTGATATTTCTTTCAATAACAATGCACTGCTTATTTTGTTAATGAACTCCAAATCGTCAGTCCTAGGAACTCACTAAACTTTCCTAACACCCTCATTTCAGCGATTTAAACATATAATTAAGAAGTGATCAAGGTAGCACACAAAAACAATTAAGTATAAATAATCTTGAGGATTCAGTGGGTCTACCTAAAATGGTAACATTACTGGAATTATTATTAAAACAAATTTGTGAAATACTTATCTTCATAAGTGCTATAAGTCATTGCGGTTTTTAAAGTTTTTTTGTAAGGAGAAAACAACAAAAGAAAAGGGCTAGAAAAAAACCTCTTCCTCTTCCTTTCCTTTTCAGAATTTGAGCTGATTTAAATGTTAAAGATTGGTCACTTGGTGAATGCTATATTTTCCCCCTTTTCACTCCAAACCTAATGTTATTTTATTTCTTTTCCATTACCAAATCATTCTATAATGATTTGGTAATGGAAAAGGCTATTCTAGAATTCCTAGAAAGTATAGATAAATTATAGTAGAAAAGTAAAATATCCTGAAATTCCAACCCAACACCAACACACTGTAATTTTATCATGAAAAACAAACCCTAGTCCAATTATATTAAATTCTACTGATATTCACTGCAATATAGCAGTGGCATAACCTTAGCTCACTAAGTGGATCTGATGTGAGATTATTAGGGATAATATATATATATATATATATATATATATATATATATAATTTATTCTGGATGAAGGCTTTGGAGTTAGACTCCCTGGGTCAGACTATTGGTTTTGTCAGTCACAGCTGTGTGAGCTTTGGCAAATTACTTTTCCATTCTCCAATTTCTTCATCTGATAAAATGTGAACAGTAGTTCATAAGGTTATCGTAAAGATTTGTGACTTAATAATTCAAAGCACTTAGAATAGTGCCCACCTTACAGTAAGAATTCAATACATTTAGCCATATTGATAGTGATAATAATAGTAATGTGCAAGAAAGTATATTGAAAGTTTTGATTATGTATGCAATAAAAACAACTTCCAATAGCAAAAAAATTTAATAAAGCCATTGGTGAAAATATTCTCAATGTGTAACACTGAAAAAGAGCTAGAATCCTAATAATATTTTTAAAAGCCCTTTCAAATCAATAAGGAAAAATATTCAGAGTGGAAAAAGGGGGTAGAACATGAGAAGATAGTTTACAATTTTAGAAATACAATAGTCACTAAGTATATGAGATATGTTTAGTTTCATTAGCAATAAAAAAGTGCCAGTTTAACCAAAAATTAAATGCATTCTTCGCCTGTTATATTTGCAAATATTAATAATAACTACTGTTTGGGAAAGTGCAAGGAAAGGGAACTCTTGGCTGATGGAACCATAAGTTAACACAGCCTATTTGAAAACCATATTTCTTAGGACTTTTCCATTAAAATAAATATCAATGTATACAAATATTTATCTACAAGCAAGTTCTGTAGAGAATCTTATAAGATTCTTAAGTAAATCATGTACTTAAGAAATAAAGTGAAATGAATATTTATTGACAGAAGGATGCACACAATTGTTCAACATCCCACTTTGAGGACCAAAACACTCACTGTCCCAGATGTTTCAGGAATGCTTTTTGGCCACTTATGGCTCACAGCTGTGACCCCCCCAGGAACTGTCCTCAGCTGAAGGGAACTGGCTCCCTAAGGTCACACACCGGCTGGGGGCAGCCAGCATCCTCTGTCTCATCAGTGCAGGCACACAAAGGTCCAGCTCCCTGTTTCGGTTCTGAGCCACTCTGTTGGGGAATCCCAACTCGAGCTCCTGGGATTGTCTGAAACCTTTTACAAGACTGCATTATACTTGAACTTCTCCCTATTTCCTATGCTGGTTCCTTCACTTCCTTACAGGTACTGTTCTTAATAGCCCAATAAACTTCCTGCAGACAAATCTTCATCTCAAAATCTGTTTTCCAGGAAAACAACCTAAGACAGTAGGTGCCAGAGGGGACTGGAGAGGAAACCAGTGGTGTGCAGGTAAATGTTAAAGCACTGGCTCTCTGGGAAAAAATACTCCATAATTTGTGGTTCTCACCAATTTCCATGGTGTAAATACACCCACCTTGGAAGATCTGACTGAATGCAGAGTTGGGAAAAGGTGTGTGCAATCGCTTCTTGTGCTGTGGTGTAGCTAGCTCCGCACTCTAGTAGAAGGAGCAGACTCTAATGTGAGATTTGGTACTCGATTACTCACTACTAACTGGTTGTAGGCAATGAGTACTCCATCCAGTTAGTAGGTGGAGTGCTAATTGCCTGTTGTGGCATTTCAGTTGTTAAGACTTTCATTCCTGGTGAACTGTGATGGGATGTGGGTGGAAAGGAATGCTCTGGGACACATAGCAGTGCAATACCACAGGTGTTTGGAAGACTGGAAGGTGATATAAGAACAGTGGAATTGGATGGCTTCTCGTGAGTACCATGGATGAACTAGAGAAAGGAAATAAAAGACTGAAAGGAATTAATCACTAATTGGAATGGAAGTGTGAAAGTCAGAGGGTCTCTTTGGCTACAGATAAAGAGACCTTCACCTCCTGCATCCACAGAGCAGTAAAAAGCAGACAATTACAAGCGCAAGGATTTAATTGTGTTACGACTATTTGTTGGTGGCTTTTGAGTTTCTCCTGCCAGAGGTGAGCGGGAAGAAGACTCACCGTCTGGGCTCCGGCGACGGACCTTGTCTATCAGGAGGAGTTAAGGCTGCTGTCATACCGTGTGGGCAGAAAAGACTGTCTGTGACACCTAGGTCATCTACTAGGGCATCTTTGACAGTCATTCCCTTGCTCGCTCTTGTTTATAAATGGACACGTGCTGTAGCCACAACCTGAGAAAGGAACCCCACCTAAGACGTGAGTTAAGAAAACATATTAAATTTTCTGGGATCGGAAGCAGAACCCCTGAGGTTCCTCTGGACTCAGCTGGCGTGGCAGGAGGTAAGCGGTGAAGTGGCTGTTGCAGCGTGGGGCAGACAGGGTGGAATTGGACATAAATTCCACGTCCTCGTTCACTGAAAATCCAGGGTCAGGTGTGGCCGTCAAGGTGACTTAATCTAGATCATGGCTTCTCCATCTTGTCACGATTGAAACATTTTGCTTCCCGGAGCACTCCCTCACTTGTGACAACTGATAATGTTTCCACACGTTGTCAGATGTTCCTTGGGGGACAAAATCACCTCCAGTTGAGAACCACTCATGTAAGTACGTGTAGGAAATCTTGAGAGCACAGAGGACAGATCAGTAAACTTTATTTGAATATATCAAGAAAGGCTTCAGACAGCAGGTAATGTTGATGCTATATTAAGGGCTCTGTACACAATCAGCATATTTGGGGGAAGAATCCACAGTGAGCCTTTATTAAAAGAAACTTGGAAATGCTGTTTATTAAGCAAATTAAGTCATTAGGGGGACAGTTTCTAAGTGAGTTACTATGTAAACTGAGGTAGATTTGTAGCATGTCAACATCACCAAAAACCCATCATTGCATCTCTTTGTATCTAGAATGAAAGAACCCTACATCTTGATTAAATTACCCCTTTTAGTGACCCTGAAATGTCCAACTACTGCAAAAACGGGCACAAATCAATTAACACAAAGATGTCATAAGAGTAGAATTTTTTCTCACAATTGGATTTATGACTGCAAACAGATGGTGAAAAAGCATGAGAATGACCCTGTTCCTAGTTGAAACCATATAGTCCAAAGCATATACAATCTTCACCAAATGTTAGATTCTAAGTCATATTTTTAGAAAACATTTGAGCTATTTTAATATTGTCCCTTCCCCTCACCCATCCTTAGTTTCCTCTTTAGTAGGCATGTTTATGCCTAGTGTATTACATACCAAAATTGATGCTAAACTCAAGACCATGTTTATATAAAGTCAAAATCATGATAATTAGAAATACCTACCTGATTGATTGTATAGCTATTTTTCATTCAGAATCTTGGCCTCAAGAAAATATTACACAAAAAGTGACTTTTAGACAGATTACGCCTTTTTAGACTTCTTATACTAAATACCAGAGCCTCTGCAATGAACTGCTCTTCTCACCATTCAGAGCATTTGTATTCTGTGGCCAATTCTCATTTAGTTTTTCACATCTATTGTTTTTATGGTGTGATAACCTCCTAAGTGAAAATAACATGGATGAAAATTATTTCCTCATCTGGGAGGCAAGTTGTTCTTTATGGGCCCCAGTGGTCTGCTCAGCATCTTTATTCCCTGAAGGCAGTTTTCTGGATGATTGTCACCTTGATAACTGGGTTGGTGAAGTCAGATGAAAATGATATTCACAAATGGAACAAACTGTGGGAAAAGTCATTCGGTTCAGCCTGATGATGCAAAGGCATTTCTCATGTTATATGGTTTCCTCTTTCCCATCAAAAATATGAGAGAGCGTTATCATTTTGGAGTAGGCTGCCAACAATGTTCTGTTCTTAAGAAAATTTTAGGTAATTGGAAATACACTGACATATGGGATTACTATGTGTGTTAACATGCCTTAAATCACAAGAATACTCTTTAATAGTATTTTCTATGTGTAGGTTCCCTATAGTAGTTCCTCCTGAAAGTCCTCCAATGGTAGTTTCAACTTGAGGCTGATGGTGTTTTGTAAAATCACTGATAATGTGAATTTTTTCACTTATGCCTTTGAGACAGCACTGTTTAAAAGTCGCACCAGAAGACTTCGCTTCTGGGAAGGAGTAGACATACTTTTCCCTCTAAGGACAACGCAAAACCACAACTGACAACCGTTATATACATAACAAACTCTAAAAGTGAAGAGAAGAAAGAGGGCCAGCTGGGAAGCTCGGGACCCAAGGATTAAAACGGGTGCATATTCCCCTGTTTTTCTTTTGCCCTCATACATCCCAGACTTGGAGATGAAGAAGCTGGCGATCCAGACCCACCAACAGGTGCAGAGACAAAAAAAGCCCCAACAAAAGCCTCCTCGCGCTAGTCAAAAGACAGGGAGAGGGCACTATAGAAAGAAAAGGTTTAGACAATAACCACTCTACTCCAGTCAAAAACCACAGAAAATATTGTGGCCTCACTCCCGCCCCACCCATGTCAGTAAATGGTGAGTAGCCTAGACCTCTACTCCCATCAGACTGTAAAGAGGAACCCCAACCCACCTGCTCAGGTGATGTCAGAGAAGGTCAAGTTAAGAGCTGGAACTTTCATCTCTGCCAGGTGGTAGTGTTGCACCCCTTCCCCACTCAGTGTAGGGGAAGAACTTTGAGGATCCAGGGATTCCAATGCCATCAGTCAGTAATGACGTATCCCTCCCACTTCCTGCTG
>NW_006773710.1:1054192-1056549 GCF_000442215.2 Lipotes vexillifer
GCTGAAGTTTGTCAGTGGATTTTCACCCCAGCCTGGTGGCCATGAGACCTATGCTGTGGTGTCGGAGGACAAGTGGGGGGCGGTAAAGAGGGAATTCCCACCCCTCCCATCCAGAGTGGTGTCAGTGGAGACCCAGAGGGAAGATAGAAGTCCCACCAACCCAAGAGTAAAAAGGAACCTCCCTCCTCCCTTCTCCTTATGGCCCCCGTTGTCAACAAAAGCCAAGCAGATTTCTACCCCAACCTGGCTACAAGTAACAAGGCAGCAATCCCCACTTCCCCAAAACAGCTAACATAGAAGGTTTAAATAAGATCCAGAGTCTCATAACTTAATACACAAATCATTCAGGTTTTGACTGAAAATCACTTATCATACCAAGATCCAGGAAAACTACAATTTGAATTAAAAAAAAAAAAGTAAATAGACTCTACCACCAAGACAGCAGAGATGTTAGAATAATCTGACAAACATTTTAATGCAGCCACCGTAGAAGTGCTTCAGTGAACAACTATGAACACGTTTGAAATAAATGAAAAAGTCTCACCACAAAATACAAAGTATCAACAAATAGGAGATATAAAGAAGAACCAAATAGAAATTTTGGAACTGAATGTATTAAAAGTGAAATAAAGCATCCAGCAGATGGGATTAAGAGCAGAACAGAGAAGACAGAGGAAAAATCAATGAACTGGAAAATAGAACAAGAGAAATTAGCCAATCTGAAAATCAGAGAGAAAATAGACTTGGACAAAAATGAATGGCGCCTAAGGGATCCTTGAGAGTTTAACAAAATATCTAATATTTGTGTCGTAGTAGTCTTAGAAGGACAGGAGAAAGAGGATGGGGTTGAAAAGAACTTGAACAAATAGTAGTTGAAAACATTTAATATATAGCAAAAGATACAAATAATAACTTGGATGGGATTACACTACCCAATTTCAAGATGTACTGTATAGTTATAGTAATCAAGACTGTGTTGAATTGGTGGAATCACAGATACAAAGATCAATGGAACAGAAGAGCGATCCCAGAAATAGATCCAAACAAATAAGCCCAACTGACTTCTGACAAAGTTACAAAAGCAATTCAATAGAGGAAGGATAGACTTCTTGACAGATGGTGCTGGAGCAATAGGAAAAAAATGAACCTCTATCCAAACCTCATACTCTATACAAAATTAACTCAAAATGAAACAAGGATTTAATGTAAAAGATAAAACTATACAACTTTTAGAAAAAATGGAGAAAGTCTTTGGGAATCTAGCACTAAGCAAAGAATTCTTAGATTTGGTTCCCAAACACAGTTTCAATAGTCACACCACATATACATATGCCTAAAATCACTATTATGCATAAATGAAGTCCAAAAATATTTCTATGTTTTTCCTCAAAGGAAAAAAAAAAAGAAGGAAAAAAGCATATTAAGTAAAAGCCACACAAGATGAAACAGAACAAAATGGCTTAGATGAGAAATGCATTTCCTCCTGAATCATCAGCATGTTTCCAAAGTTTACGTGAAGCCTTTCCTTATAAGGTCACCACGTACAAAATTTTATGTTGTGGCTTCTCAAGCTGTTAAGGAACATCTAACAGGTTATGATACATTATTTGCTCGGTATTCAATACAAGATTTTCTCATGGATGCTGACAAAGTAGCAATTTCAGAACGTCTTAGTATTCAGCAGTTTTAATGCAACCACAGAGAAAATGATTATCTTACACTTGTGTGTCTATGGAGATCTCTTATTAATCAGTAATGGTAGTTATATTAAATATATTATAGAAGAAAATATTTAATATTTAGTTCCTTACGTAAGTTGCCCCCTACCCCCCTGCCTCTCTCTCTCTCTCTCTCTTTTCACAAAATAAGAAGTCATTCCAGTAACAGTGAGATGGGATGGAGAGAAAAAGAGATGAGTTGGGTGGTATTTTTTTACACAAAAGTACATCATTAAAGTAATTCTCCATTTTTCCACCACTGACATTGTTCAGCCTCTTTATGAAAATGAATTATAGAAGCATATCATATATATTGACCAGTTTTCTGGGAAGTTGGGAACTTGAGACTTTTTCCCACCTACTTTGCCCCAGTTGAATCGAATATTCCTTTATGCTCTACAGAAATCAGTGTGAGTCTGAAATCTACTTATCGTCCTCACTTATTATATTTTTCCTTGGCCCTTTATAAATAATATCAGGAAGGTCCACAGAGCTAACAAAATGTCTAAAATTTGGCCTCACAATTTTGCCTAGCAAAAATATTATCACACCGTTTCTTTAATTACTTTATTTCTCATCCTGAAAGTTGATTTGGGGGTGAAGGGTGAAGGCACACTCTTTCTTTTTCACACTCACACA
>NW_006773710.1:1056559-1068836 GCF_000442215.2 Lipotes vexillifer
ACACTCACACACTTACCAAACTTATACCCCTTTCAAGCCTTGTTTTCTTAGACATATGGAGTTATACAGAAATACATATGAAATACGTGCAAAAGATTCCCAAAGTGTTACTCTGGTGCAGCCTCTACTGAGACACTGACAGATTTCAGGCTCTTGTACCTTCTTGTACACGTTCTGTTAGCAGAGAAATCCATTTTCAAAAGATTGACATAGTATTAGGGAAAGGCTTATAAGTTGCAAAATATCTCAAAAGTGGTATTTTGATCTTAGACCTGTTGAATTTTTATTTAAAAGAAGACAGATCTGTGAACTGCTGCCTTGGCGCACATGAAGAACAAATTAATCCAGTATCTATTCCGTTTAACCAACTCCCTGAGGCCACACAGTAACCTGCAAGGAAAACAGAAAAGGATCAGGGAAGCTGTTTTAGCCTCTCTCACTTGCCTGAGACTGTTAGGCATTAAGTAAACCTTTGTGTTTCAATTTCCTTAGCTTGTAAAATTGATAATATATGCTCTGCTAGTCTCCTACGGATGTGAAATATATCAGCGCTTATATAGTTGGCACTGTTCCGAGTACTTTATACGGGTGGCAGAGTGAAATTATAAAGGCTTACGGTGTTTTTCAGCTCTAGCACACCCAGCTATCTCTATCCTTCCCCATCTCCTTCTCAAATTCAGGGAACAGTGGGGAAATGGTGATTTATATTACTGCCCTCAGGTAGAGATTCTTGCAGTAGTGATACAAGCAATCTGATGAGCTTTTTTGGTTGTTGTTGTTGTTGTTTTTTAAATAGACTTTGGAACCTCAAGGCAGAGTACATGTCATCGAGAAAAGGCCTTTTTGGAGTTTTAATCTCTATCCATTGAATAGCAAGAGCCGAGGTTTCCTAGCTAAACAATAAGCAAAGAATATACAGTAAGAGCTGGTTTTTCTCCCCTCAACCACCTAGATCATATTTAAGATTCCCTGGGCTGGAAAAGGAGGAAAAACAGGAGAGAGAAGAGGAACCCAGGGGGTGTATCTGTGTAGGGACCAGGTATTCCCCTACTCCATCTCCAGAGTAGCCTTTGGAGGTTTAGCCTCGAGTTGAGAAAATGTGGCACAGAGGCATGCTTTCAGCTTCCTCGAGAAAGTGAGCAAGCAGCGGGTGGGGTTTTCCTGATGTGTGCCCACCTGTCACAGTAGCAGAAGTGCAGAAATGGCAGCAAGACTTCTTTTTTTTTTTTTTGCGGTACGCGGGCCTCTCACTGTTGTGGCCTCTCCCGTTGCGGAGCACAGGCTCCGGACACACAGGCTCAGCAGCCATAGCTCAGGGGCCCAGCTGCTCCGCGGCATGTGGGATCTTCCCGGACCGGGACTGGGGCACGAACCCATGTCCCCTGCATCAGCAGGCGGACTCTCAACCACTGCACCACCAGGGAAGCCCCAGCAAGACTTCTTGAGACAGAAAAGGCTGGATAAGATTCATTTGCCTCTGGAGGTTTGAAAAACATCTCTGTGTTTCTCAAAGTCCCCCAAAAGGCTAGGGGTGTTTGAAAATGAGGTCCCTCAGAGTCAAGTAAAGGAAGATGTCGATCACACAGACCAACGGAGAACCCAGGAAGGCAGGCATCTCAGCATGTGCTGGTGTCCCTGGCTGACTACATCCAAGGACTGTAAAGCACGGTAACTCACAGAGGGTTCCGTGTGAACAGACGTCAGTATCCAGCTATAGGTGCTCTCTCCCAAAGCCAAGGTATTATGTCACAGCTAAGAGGCTATCTA
This sequence comes from Lipotes vexillifer, assembly GCF_000442215.2. Classification (NCBI taxonomy): domain Eukaryota; kingdom Metazoa; phylum Chordata; class Mammalia; order Artiodactyla; family Lipotidae; genus Lipotes; species Lipotes vexillifer. The sequence goes on from NW_006773710.1 coordinate 1,058,327, forward strand.
GTTGAATGTAAATCTGGGATGAGGGTTCTTCCGTAGTTGGCCAATGTTTATTTCTTTTTGTCATCAGACACATATTGCCTCAAAAGAGATGAAATTATATTATAGAAAAATATTACAATTTTTCACATGACTGAATAAATGAAATGAAAGACATGGAGGAACCATGAATGCTTATTACTAAGTGAAGGAAGCCAATCTGGAGAGGCTACATACTGTAGGATTCCAACTCTATGACAATCTGGAAAAAGCAACACTATAGAGACAGAAAAGGATCAGTGGTTGCCAGGGGTTGGAAGGAAGTGGGGCGGGGGGAGATGGATGCAGAGCATTTTTAGGGCAGTGAAAATACTCTGTATGACACTGTTATGATGGATACATGTCATTTTACATATATCCAAACGCAGAATGTATAACATCGAGAGTGGAGTCTACGATAAACTGTGGCCCCTGGGTGATGATGATGTGTCAGTAGGTTTATCTGTTGTAACAAGTGGACCATCTTGTGGGGAGACTGGGCATGTAGGGGGCAGGGCGTTTGGGAAATCTCTGTACCTTCCTGTCTGCTTTGCTGTGATCCTAAAAATGCTCTGAAAATAGAGTCTTAATGAAAAAAAGGTGACGTGTTATTCCTGGAATATAGTCTTTCTTTACTATCTTCACAGGAGACCATTTCCTAGAAAATAAACAAGCATAATACTAATTTAAGGGAAATACTAACATAATTTTCTGGTGATGAAATATAAGGATATGCAGAGATTTCTGGAATACCTTAGATAGAAGAGCACAGTGCATTTTATATTCATTCTTCCTAAAAGCTAAGCTCTGAATAAAAATTTCAATTATGAAAAATAAGTCTATGCAGAATTAAAGTGAAGAATTCTGAATAAAACTAAAGTGAATATGTCAATTTCTTAGTGAGCCTGATGTTAAAAAAAACTGACTAAAATAGATCAAAGATAAGAATAGATTTTCCTGATCTGTTGAGAATCCATTTCATAACTTCCATAGTAACTGAGAAAACTATTAAAACATTTAACTCAGTCTCCGTATTTTAAATGTATTAATTACTGTATCATAACATTGGGAATAATTTCATTATTTTTGTTATATATGTGGCTATTTTTCTTAAATTATTCATGTTTTATCTTATCTAGCAATGTTAATGTGGAAACCTAGACAAAGCAAAGTGTGTGAATTAATACCTACAGTCTTGTTATAATTGTTACGATTCCTTGAATGAATCTACATTTTTCGTCCCTTTCCTCCAGCACAACGGTTTCCATAAGACTGAAATAGAAGAGTGCTAGGAGCAGAGAATGAGGAAGGAATCTGGTTGAGGGAATTGGTAAATGAAAGCCGAAGACTAAAAGAAAAAGGAAGATTTATGTTCTCTATTCAAGGTGAACATAACCGCTACCTGCATACAGTCATCTCCAGTTTGGTATGTCCTGGGGCCATCCTTGCAAACACCATGTGGTTTGTCACATCTAGATCCCCTTGCAATGGAGAAGTTATTTTTATTCTCCAGCTGAGCTAGAAACCACACAGTTCTGGCATGCAAAAAGGTTTTTAAGTAATTTAATCATGTATGTGCATAATTGTTGCTCTCCAATAAGCTAGTGGCAAGAACACACCAGATGTTTCTAACTGGTTCCTGCTTTGTGAATGCACGTTTAAAAATCAAAGCCAGTTACCTGAACTGTGAAGCAGAGACCATGAATTCCCAGATGCAGTTTCACATCCAAGGGATTCCCACGTCCCTCTTTAACATGGATCCATCCACTGCTCAGGTTTGAAACACACTAGTCGGTACCCATTCAGAGATTTTTTTCCATGCAGTCAAAATCCTGGCTTTGATGTGTTGCCCCCATTTTTTTGGTCATACGGATCCTTTTAAAGATCTTATCAGAATTTGTTTTGTTTTAGAGAAGGTTCTCTCTCTTGAGCTATCTTCCTTTCTAGAGAGTCTTTTCTGATACAATTTATTTTAACAAATATTTGAGTATTTGTATTATTTACATAATATAAGTATGCTTTATTTGCTAATTATTAATTTTTATTCATTATAAATTATGTAATAGTACTGTGATTAAGAAAATCATTTATTAGCTATTAAATACATTGTTTAGGTGACAAATTTTCTTATCTGCTTTTTATATACAAAACAAAATGTTATATAAAATTTAATTGTCACTAAACATCTCTGAATTTGTTTTTATTCCAATAGTTGTAAATAGACAAAAGTTGCAAAACTACAGTATATTACTGATTGTACATTGATCTCTGTGACTGCATGTCACACTCTGTGTTGGATGCTGCAGGGAACACAAAGGTGAAGGATACACAGAGAAGCAGTCAAGGAATGAGGTGTGAAAAGATATATATTAGCATATCTGTAGTGTGGTTGCTAGTGAAAATATAGCTTATGAGATATTATGTACAGCGTGATACCATTTTCAAAGTATATACTACAACAAAATTTAAAGTCTGTCAAGGATGTTGCATCAAAATGTTAACTATGAGTAACCCTTGATGATAGAATTAGAGTGAATTTAATTCCTATGTTCATGTATTTTCCGAATGTTTTAGAATGGCGTTACATTCTTTCTATACTCTGGTTTGATTTGAAAATCGCTTTTGAGAAGTTATGGCATGACTAGGAAGGGTAAGGTATCAATCAGGTGGGCAGGAATGGGGTGGCTATCCCCAGACAGGAAAGGTAGTGGTGGGAAGAGTGAAGGGTCCAGTCCAAAGTTATCAAAATCTGGATAGTAGTGGGAAACTCCTCTGGGGATTTTTGTGGCACACTCTGAATGCTAAGGAAAGGATTCTGCTTCTGATTAGTAAGGCAGTATTGTAAATTCTTAGGCAGGTAATAGATTCAGAGTAGTGTTTCAGGAATATTAGTGTATTTGTGATGCTTAATCTGAAATACAGTGAAAAATGGGGGATAGGAGACTGGATAAAATAATGCTAAGTTATTTGTCCTTTACTCATAAGGAGAAAAGAAATATTTAATTATGTACACAAACTAATTTGAGAGTCAAACCGGCTTTACTGAGGGTAAGGAAGAAAAATAATACAATATGTAACATCTGATCATACTGTATTCTTCCTGAATTAAAAACCTACCTGTTTCTCTGTAGATCCTATGAAAACAGCCGTATTTACAAAAGAGTTTCTACATTCTAGGTTTTCCTTACTAAAGTCTTTGTTATAATAGTCTTTGCTAGTTCATAAGAACTAGTAAAACTTCCATCTTAACTTTTTAATTGACAAAGTATTTCTGTGACTGGTACTTGGGATTACTAGTGATTTGGCAATTGAAATACAGCTCTCAGCCCAGCAGGAGTCTTATGTAGCTTGAGTTATTTTGTTGGAAATATACCAGCCAAACGGAAAGGAATGAGCAAAGAATCAAAGAGAATTTAGACAAATTATCCAAATAGGAAAACAATTTGCATTTACCTCTTGGAAGCTAATTTAAAATTTTATCTTAATATGTGTGACTCCTCAATCATTTATTTATTAATAATCATAACTCTAATTTTTGAATTCACCTACATTTCCAAAAGTTAGAAAATTTCCAAAAATTTAAAAAACTGTAATTGGGAAATAAAATTTTACAGTTCTCCCCAGTAATCCATTTCCAAAATCCTTTTAGCCTTTTTTTTTTCCTTTTGCAACTCCAATGATAGAAATCAGCTCTGTGCTTCCAAATTTCTGGAATAGTTGCAGATGAGTTGCTATAAATGCCAGCCTTCTCGTCTGGTCCAGTATGATGATTTTGGTGGTAGTTTTTCATAGTTGGTGCTTTTGAATTCATTTACAGGAGAATTGCAGCTCTTTTCACTTTTGTCTTCTGGAGAAAATTACGCTCAAGCAAGACATGTTTTTCTAAGCTTTTTTTTTTTTTTTTTTTTTTTTTTTTTTTTTTTTTTTTTTTTTTTTTTTTTCAGTATTGGTGAAAAAAAAACCACCCAGAAACATCTGTTTTCCTTCACATCTCTGTGACTTTCCATGTCCATACCTCAGTTATTACCAACAACTGATTGTAAAGTGGATGATTTTTCTATAATGCTCTGTACAGAAAAATAGGAATAAATAAACTTAGGAAGGTAATATTTCTGAACCCATAAGATACGCACATTGGATTGGCAAGCAGTTCTCAGTTCTTAAACCAAACTGTGACCTGGGTTAACTTGATATTTGAATTTGGTTTGTTTTCATCTCATTTCAACAAGCTGCCTCCATGAAGTCGAGGGTAGAAACCTTTGGAAGGGGTGAGAGGGACACTGAAGGTAGCATTATGGCGCATGGGTTTGTGTAAGACTTGGGGCTTGCTCTGCAATAAGAGATGATTGTTCTGGATTTTTCCAGATCCTGCCATTAACTTATTTAATGATCCTGGAGGAGCTACTTAAATCATTCTCAATTTTCATCAGCAACGTGGAAGTAAGTACACTTATCTACATCACTGGAATTTTCTGAACAATGACAAACATAGGTATTACTAACTTACTTTATAAATTAATAGAGAAAGATATGATTAATATAGGGTCCACTCTCAAAACAATAAGCTTGTTCTGAAATTAATAGAACATCTCCAGGGCTTATTGGCATTACTCCTGAAATCAAATTTACCAGATGTTTATTAGTTTTTTCTTTTACACTTGTCAAATTCTCCCACTAAATATACATTGATATTAACTGGTGTAGCCCAACTCCATAAATAACTGGAATTATATTTAAATTTATTTTAATATTTAAAATGAACTTCGAATATTCATTTGCCGGTGATTTACTGCTCTGCCTTCATTTGAGTATTATGTGCAGCAAAAGATTGACACATAATGGATGCTCACAGAAGAATACTGATAAAAGATGCTGAATACCTGAGGTGATGGGGTGGACAGTATATTTATAGCTCACCTGTAATTTTATAGAAGAAGGGCAGACAGAGCTTGGGGATTTCTTCTGAGTGCTCACTAGGTATCAATAAAAAGCATAGGACGAGATACATTTTACACTTATTAGCTCACTTAATTCTCACACGAACCCTGTGGAATGTGTAGCATTCCCTCCTTTTTTCCCCCAAATGCAGTGTGATAAAGGGATATATCTGACATGACAGACTTGGTCAGAGGCAGAAGGGGAACTCAAAGTATGCTTTGTGACTCTGAAACTCAGACCCCGTTGACAGGCCACAGTGCTGAAGAGCTGAAATCGGCTCTTGTATGTATACAGGGAGGGCTGAAAGTAAATTATTTTTTTTCTCTTTTAACAATGTGGTTCCACTGATGTTAGGATGACGAACCAGTTCACCTTAAAACAGGGAGGTGGTGAAGGTGGGCCTAATCTAGTCACACAAGCCCTTTGAAACCTCCTCCAGCTGGTTGCAAACTGAGACAGAGCGAGTCTAAGCGTGAGAGGGTCCTATGTGAGGCAGGGAGCCCTTGGAGGGACTGGCCTCTGCCAGCAGCGTGAATGGGCTTAGAAGCAGGTCCTTCCCCCGGCCCGCACGGGGGTCCAGCCCAGCCCAGCATCGGGCATCCAGCCTTGTGAGATTCGGAGCAGAGGGCTCAGCCCCTCTGGACTTGCGGTCTGTGGAACGTAAGTTCGTAAACAGGGGTCGTTTGAAGCTGCTCAGGCTCCGGTCATTTGTCCTGCGAAGACAGAGACACACTGCGTTGAGCGAATGGTCCGGGTCCCATTGTTTACACTTGGTGACACCTGCCCGTGTTCCTCTTGACACAGTTCTTAATCATGAACCTGTTGCCTCCCTGGATAATTGCATCCATTTGTGATTGCTCTTTAGGGTAAGGAGACTTGCTCACCTGGAAGTCTTGTTCTCCCTTATTTGAGCAGGTTGTCGTGTGCCAGATCAGAATAATACATGGATTCTGTCACCTTTTAAAACGTTGTTTATGGGCTTCCCTGGTGGCGCAGTGGTTAAGAATCCGCCTGCCGATGCAGGGGACACGGGTTCGAGCCCTGTTCCGGGAAGACCCCACATGCCGCGGAGCAACTAGGCCCATGCGCCACAGCTACTGAGACTGCGTCCTGCAACTACTGAAGCCCAGGTGCCTAGAGCCCATGCTCCGCAACAAGAGAAGCCACCGCAATGAGAAGCCCGTGCACCGCAACGAGGAGTAGCCCCTGCTCGCTGCAACTAGAGAAAGCCTGCGCGCAGCAACGAAGTCCCAACGCAGCCAAATATAAATAAAAATAAGAGAAAGAAAAAAAACACATTGTTTATAAACAGGATATAATTTGATCTAAAACCAAGTATTTCTCATATGCACGAATACTGAGCCACGTTTTCAACAAAGGATGCAAAGACCTACCCGGTGATAGCATGCTGCCTGCAAAAGGCATCCGTGTGTTTTGAAGGAAGCAGGTTATCACAGAAGAAGCGTCTGTGTGCTGTTAAGAATTAAGAATGCTTCGAATCCACTGGAATATCTGGCAACTTTGCTATAAAGTCTTGTTTTCATTAAAATGGTTTGGGCTGAAACTTTCTTTGATAATTTAAAATTCCTTTCCACTCTCCCTCCTCCCACCTCCAACCCCCTTGCTTAAAACATCACTGGTATTTTGGCAAATCAGGCAGACTTGAAAACAAACGACGTGCTTAACATTTTGTCAAGCATCTCTCTAATAATGACACAAAAACGTATTGATGGGCATGCTTCCCCCGTGCCGCTATTGTGCATGTATTTGATTTTCCCGTATTAATCATGAGCTGTGTGTGGTGCGTGGAGCACTAATGGCCCCATTATCCATGTCCAGGGCCTTTATATCCCACAGAAAGCCCAGCTGCTGACATTGTTGAGGCATGTAAACGAGATCAGTTGTAGTATTAATGTTTGTTTACCTCTCCAACGTTTCCTTAGTGACTTCTTTTACTTTGGTACTCTTTGATCATCCTTGTTTTGGTTACTATGTAACAAACTATCCATATTAATTACTGTAAAACTGCACAATTGTATTACGTTCACTGATTCTACTGGTCAGGAATTCAGATAGGGCCCAGCAGGGATGACTTGGGACTGCCAGAGAACTTCTGGGGCCTCTGCTGAGGGATTTTCAGATATCTGAGAGCTGGAGTCATCTGGAGAGTTCTTCACTCACATGTCTGGTATCTGGCCTGGGGTAACTCAGAGGCTGGACTCAGCTGGGACTGTTGTCGGGGACTTCTAACCATGGCCCCTCCATGTGGGTTAGGAGACCCACAGCACAGTGAGGAGTTTCTATGGGAGAAGATCCCAGAGGCAGTGTCCAAAGAGTGAGAGTCTCAAATGACTGGGACCACAAAAGCAGCACGGGATTACTGACCCAGCCTAGAGGTCATGCGCCAGCACCTGCACTGTACTCAATTGACTGAACCTGCACAAGCGCACCCGGATTGAAGGGAAGATGAATAGACTGCATTTCTTGATGGGAGAGTCACAAAGCACGTTTCAGAAAAGTATTCTTGTGGGATGCATGTGGTGGCCATCTTCAGGAAATAAGAGTATGCCAAATTCACCCTTGGGCCACAAGAGTTCAAATCTCACAACCTGCAAAATAGAGTCACTCTCTTTTGAGAAGTCTCATTCTATTTTGGTTTTCAACTCAGGCTCAAGGTCCAGACTCTTGTCATCTAAATCAGGAGACATGTAGATAAGACACCTTGGATGCAATTCCTCAAGTATGGTTCCTCTCAATCTGATCTGAGAACAAAAGAGACAGGTTATCTGTCCCCAAAATAGCAAATATGTGATGGTCAGATTTAGGATAACCAAAATAGACCCTCCTATTCAAAAACAGAATCACTGTTCCATAGCAGTTCTGAAATCCAGCAGGACCATGTTACTGGTTCCTTGATGAAGGCTTAGACCTACAACCTGAGAGATGCTCTCTGAGGCTTTTGTATCCATCCTGGGCTCTTCGTTCCTCTGCCAAAGACATTCTTCTTTTTCATAAGCGGTAGCTCATGTTTACAGCCGAGCAGATTTTTGTTTGTTTCTTTCTTTATTTTTGTTTTTATAGTTCAGGGATTCAAAGACCCTTCATTTTGTACCGTCTCTGTTCCTTTTAGTTTCAGTGAATACACTTCTTTAAGACCCTTGTGGGTTTGTTATATTTCAACTTATGAACCTAATCCTTTAGAGGAAATCCATACTCACAAATCTCTTAGCGATAAGCCCATTTCTACATTGGCCACTTGTGCGACTTCTTTGGACTAACATCATTAAGATTTTTAAAAATCCTAATTTTTTCTTAACAGAGGTAGACCCTGAAGAGCCTTAGAAAGCTGTTTGTCCATCTGAACGTGTCTGCAGGTCATGAATGTAAATCTCTCTGAGGTCTTCACGGTCAGACATAAGGTTTCATCTTTACTCTGTGACGATGTTTTCCTGCTAGCACTCTGGGTTCAATATTTGAACCAAAGATCCTTTCTTATTTAAGATTTTTCTGTCTTGAATTGCTTTCCTAAGCCCTCTGTAGTTGCTCCTGAAAACGGAATATAGTTTGTTTTTCGGTTCATCTGTCTGCTCTAACCTTCTACCATAACCAGCTAGAGAAGCCACACGTACCCAGCTCCTCTCCTGAAACCCCCTTACCCAGCTTATTGAGTTCATTGCTGTTTTTCTGATTTTCCCCAGAACTGAGGGCTTCCTTTCCTCTACTTTCCAATAACAATCTCCTTAGTCTCTTTCAGCCTTCATGGACTGTCTTTCTGTGGGCTACTGCTTTCCTATGACTGCTAACGAATTACCACAAGCTGAGTGGTTTAAAACAACAGAGATTCATCTCTCAGGGTCCTGGAGAACCAGTGTAAAATTAGTTTTACTGGACAAAATCAAGGTGTCAGTAGGGCAGAGTTCCCTCTGAAAACTCCAGTGGAGAATCCATTCCTTGCCTCTTCTAGCTTCTGTGGCTTGTTGCTGCATCACTCCAGTCTCTGCCTCTGTTTTCATGTGGCCTTCCTCTCGATCTGTGTGTCAAACCTCCCTCTGTCTCTCCAATAAGACACTGTGATGGCATTTAAGGCCCACCTGGATAAGTTATAATTGCCCCATCACAAGATCTTTAATCAAGTCTGCAAAGAACTTTAAATAAGGTTATATTCACAGGTTCCAGGAATGAGGATGTGGGTGTCTTTCAGTGGCAATATTTCACTTTACCACAGGCTTTTCAGACTTCGACATCACACATAGTCTAAAGACAAATTCTGCCTGGTTTAGGGTTTGTTTTGGCAGTTCTTCATTTCATGACACCCAGTTCTATTTAATTTACTATTATTGCCTAAACATAGCACCTGGGACTTTGCACAAAAGAAATCTCAGGGCTTCCCTGGTGGCACAGTGGTTGGGAGTCTGCCTGCCGATGCAGGGGACGCGGGTTCGTGCCCCGGTCCGGGAAGATCCCACCTGCCGCGGAGCGGCTGGGCCCGTGAGCCATGGCGGCTGAGCCTGAGTGTCCGGAGCCTGGGCTCCGCAACAGGAGAGGCCATAGCAGTGAGAGGCCCGCGTACTGCAAAAAAAAAAAAAAAAAAAAAGATCATCATTCATAACACCAGGTGAAGAAAAACATGTGGAAGGCTGCCAGGTATAATGTTTTAAATTTACTGTTACCTACACTTGACTTCTGTTTGGAAAAGGGAAATGCATTGTAACTGGAAAAACCACTTCGTGGTTCAAAGAGGTCAGAGGTTACATTCCTGTTCCTTTATTATTTTTTATAAAGTAGCATACTTTTATAAAGTAGCATAAGCTTTTAACACACATCACTCAGCTTGTAAGCAGACACATTATTTTGAAGTCTCCTAGGTTTGATAAGCTTCGAGCTGCCACTTAGGGGTTGACGTAAGAGAGTGCAGGTGCAAGAAATAGAAGACTTGGGAATGAAAAATTTCAGAGAAAGTAAGCACGTTCATCTAGAGCATGCCCTGGGCACTACTAAAATCACTGGAAAGATACAAAACGAGAAGATACAGAAAGACCATTAGCACTTTTAAATTTCAAATGTTAGTGTTAGGCTCTCTATTTGCAAGTGTTTGGCTCGATGTTTTTGTTTTTATTTACTTAGGGACAATCTTCTTTAAAAGTGAAAGAGTAATTATTTGAAACATCACAGTCCATAGTTTGAAATCTTTTAATCATACAAGGGTCTAAGTTACAAAAAGAATGGCTTTTCTCAAGTTTATGGAATTATGTGATCCAAACTTGGTCATCTCCACATTGTAACTTATGCCATGAAATGAATGAATGCATATTTATTCAATGTTTCCAATTGAAAATAACCATAATATAGGGAAAAATTGATACAAACTCTAAGAAAACTGAATGCTTTGGAAAGGCTCAGTCAAGGAGAATCAGTAAAAAAAAAAAAAAAATGTGTCCAATTAGGTCTGGGATGCCAACTATCAATGTTTAGGGCAAATGTAACAAGAATTTTTTTCACATTGCTTTGCAAGTGACTTTAATTTCTCAATCCCCTTTTTTTTTTTTTTTTTTTTTTT
>NW_006773710.1:1071293-1092220 GCF_000442215.2 Lipotes vexillifer
ACTCTTTCCAGAAGGCAATATTGGGGCTATGTATCAAGATCCCTATAAGATTAATGCCTTTGACCAATAGGTTCTACAAATAGGAGGCAGCCTAAGGAAATAGAGCTATGACAAAAATGCATAAAGAATTGCAGATAATGATTGTAATGGTAAGAGTGAAAATTATAAGCAAATTAATGTTCAAATGTAATAGAATCATGAAAGGAACTTTTGTTCAGCTGTGCTGTTATGCAGTCATACAAATTTGAAACATTGTAAAAGAAAAAAGTATACACAAAAATTAAGCCCTAAATCCATGAAACAAATCTGTTTAAATCATATGATCCCAGTTTTGTATAGTCATGAAAATAGTCATAAAAATATACACAGTGTACCATAATGATTATGTTTGGACTGTATAACAGGCCACCTAAATTGTGTTATAGATAGACATAATAGCTTATAATAGATATTTTTACGTGAATTTTTATTTCATATTATCTGTAGTCTTGTGTCTTCCATCCTGCAACATAAAATTTGCTCCTCAAAATCCAGAATTGTGATTTTTTTTCCTCTGATCCTTCCTCACCCACCTTGCACCTACCTAAAGCCAGCACAGACTGATTCTAAAAGGAAAGGTCTTGTGGAATCTGACTAATGGAATTGACCTTTCTGCAAAGGAGTAAACAAATATGGGGAAAATGAGGTAGATTATCACCTTATGATATGCCTAATTCCAAAACATATACACACACAATGAATGAGAGTGAATAAATGTTTACTGAGCACACGTTATATGCAAAATCTATGGTCTTTACATACACTGTTGCATTGAATCTGAACAGCAACACTGATATCAATGTGGATTAAGGAACTGCGGCTTAGTGAGGTCAAGTGGTCTTACAGCTTTTGAGGACAGTAAAGATTCAAACTACTAGACCAAATGAACTTCCATTAGGATGGTTGATTTTGATCAATCTATTATTTTTTGTATTTTATGTTGATAAAATGAGATATGTACAACTTTACTTGGTAATTATTTAAACATAGTTTTGAAATACTGTTATCCCTACATGTAGGACTTTTTCCAAAATGATAAGATTGCTTAGAATTTTGGGTATCCAGCCACCTTCAAACTTGGAAATATAATCTGCAAGGTTTTGTGGTTGCCTGATTGAAATTCATATGGATGAGTGTTTTATTTCAGGACCAGCTGAGTTCCCTGATGTGTGCAGAGTGAGTCATTAGAGAAGAGCTTTATATGGTTACAGTAAAATAAAAGTATCACCTGAAAGTTGAATCTTTTTTTAAACATCTTTATTGGAGCATAATTGCTTTACAATGGTGTGTTAGTTTCTGCTGTATAACGAGTGAATCAGCTACACATATACATATATCCCCATATCTCCACCCTCTTGCGTCTCCCTCCCACCCTCCCTATCCCACCCCTCTAGGTGGTCACAAAGCACCGAGCTGATCTCCCTGTGCTATGCGGCTGCTTCCCACTAGCTATCTATTTTACGTTTGGTAGTGTATATATGTCCATGCCACTTTCTCACTTCGTCCCAGCTTTCCCTTCCCTTTCCCCATGTCCTCAAGTCCGTTCTCTACATCTGTGTCTTTATTCCTGTCCTGCCCCTAGGTTCTTCAGAACCATTTTTTTAAGATTCCATATATACCTGTTAGCATACGGTATTTGTTTTTCTCTTTCTGACTTACTTCACTCTGTATGACAGACTCTAGGTCCATCCATTTCACTACAAATAACTCAGTTTCTTTATATGGCTGAGTAATATTCCATTGTATATATGTGCACATCTTCTTTTTTTTTTTTTTTTTTTTTTTTTTTGCGGTACGCGGGCCTCTCACTGCTGTGGCCTCTCCCGTTGCGGAGAACAGGCTCCGGATGCGCAGGCTCAGTGGCCATGGCTCACGGGCCCAGCCGCTCCGCGGCATGTGGGATCTTCCCGGACCGGGGCACGAACCCGTGTCCCCTGCCTCGGCAGGCGGACTCCCAACCACTGCGCCACCAGGGAAGCCCGTGCACATCTTCTTTATCCATTCATCTGACACTTCGGTTGCTTCTGTGTCCTGGCTATTGTAAATAGAGCTGCAGTGAATATTTTGGTACATGACTCTTTTTGAATGATGGTTTTCTCAGGGTATATGCCCAGTAGTGGGATTGCTGGGTCGTATGGTAGTTCTATTTGTAGTTTTTTAAGGAACCTCCATACTGTTCTCCATAGTGGCTTTATCAATTTACATTCCCACCAACAGTGCAAGAGGGTTCCCTTTTCTCCACACCCTCTCCAGCATTTATTGTTTGTAGATATTTTGATGATGGCCATTCTGACTGGTGTGAGGTGATACCTCACTGCAGTTTTGATTTGCATTTCTCTAGTGATTAGTGATGTTGAGCATCCTTTCATGTGTTTGTTGGCAATCTGTATATCTTCTTTGGAGAAATGTCTATTTAGGTCTTATGCTCGTTTTTGGATTGGGTTGTTTTGTTGATATTCAGCTGCATAAGCTGCTTGTAAATTTTGGAGGTTAATCCTTTGTCAGTTGCTTTGTTTGCAAATATTTTCTCCCATTCTGAGGGTTGTCTTTTCGTCTTGTTTATGGTTTCCTTTGCTGTGCAAAAGCTTTTAAGTTTCATTAGGTCCCATTTGTTTTTTGTTTTTATTTCCATTTCTCTAGGAGGTGGGTCAAAAAGTATCTTTCTGTGATTTATGTCATAGAGTGTTATGCCTATGTTTTCCTCTGAGAGTTTTATAGTTTCTGGCCTTACATTTAGGTCTTTAATCCATTTTGAGTTTATTTTTGTGTATGGTGTTACAGAGTGTTCTAATTTCATTCTTTGACATGTAGCTGACCAGTTTTCCCAGCACCACTTATTGAAGGGCTGTCTTTTCTCTATTGTATACTCTTGCCTCCTTTATCAAAGATAAGGTGACCATATGTGTGTGGGTTTATCTCTGGGCTTTCTATCCTGTTCCACTGATCTGTATTTCTGGTTTTGTGTCAGCACCGTACCGTCGTGATTACTGTAGCTTTGTAGTATAGTCTGAAGTCCAGGAGCCTGATTCCTCCAATTCCGTGTTTCTTTCTCAAGATTGCTTTGGCTACTCAGGGTCTTTTGTGTTTCCATACAAATTGTGCAGTTTTTTGTTCTAGTTCTGTGAAAAATGCCATTGGTAGTTTGATAGGGATTGCATTGAATCTGTAGATTGCTTTGGGTAGTATAGTCATTTTCACAATGTTGATTCTTCCAATCCAAGAACATGGTATATCTCTCCATCTGTTTGTATCATCTTTAATTTCTTTCATCAGTGTCTTATGGTTTTCTGCATGCGGGGCTTTTGTCTCCTTAGGTAGGTTTATTCCTAGGTATTTTATTCTTTTTTTTTTTCTTGCGGTATGCGGGCCTCTCACTGTTGTGGCCTCTCACTGTTGTGGTCTCTCCCGTTGCGGAGCACAGGCTCCGGACGTGCAGGCCCAGCGGCCATGGCTCACGGGCCCAGCTGCTCCGTGGCCTGTGGGATCTTCCTGGACTAGGGCACGAACCCGTGTCCCCTGCATCGGCAGGCGGACTCTCAACCACTGTGCCACCAGGGGAGCCCTATGAATCATTTTTAAAAGATTAATATTTCCTCTTCATGGGGTCACTAATCACAGGGATGGGGCTTCCCTGAAGTTCTTTAAAATGTTCTTTTTTTTTTCTTTGCCCCACTCTGTATGTAGTTTAGTACAAAGCTTGTAACTTCAGAGCTGGACATCCTGCACAATTTAATTCAACTCCTTCTTTTCACAGATTAAGAAACTGAGACTCAGAAGATTTTGGTGACTTGCTCAAGGACAAAGCAGAAAATTCAGGATTAAAAACCTGGCTTTCGATTCCCAGTCCAGTGATCCTTTTCTTACAGAATGCCTTTTTTTAAAGCAATTAGTTGTTGGCTATGGAATGAAGATAAAAGAGCGTGTGAAACTTTGGTTTAAATTTTTTTTTCAAACCATCAAACCCCATTTACACTTCCACAAGTTAACAGATAGCTATTCTCCACTTAAAATAGCCAATATATTTAAAATGCAAACACGAACATATAAACCAGTACTTACTTTATAATGTACGTGTCATGGGCTTCCTTAGACAGTTCTCTGGGTGGACTCTATGCTTCTTTAGGATACAATCATTGGATTTATTCAGAACTTTCTACAATTCCTCTAGATAAAAAATCAGACACGCCAACACACTCTCTTCTGTTGCGGTGGTGGGCGATACTATTTTTTATGTTCTCATTTTCAGTTCAAAAGGTAAAGTCCCTAAAAAGCATCCTTTGAAAAATCTGCTAATGGGAGCTCATATCTTGGGAAACTGTGTAGAAATGTAGACAAAGTGGAGCCACAGGACCTTGGTTCAGCTCTTTGCCACGGCACTTCCTGGGGAGCTTAATATAGAGACTTGACCACATAAGGAATTGCGGAGGTGCATAAACTTTGGCAAAATGCCAAAACAAGTGCTGCAACGTGATCTCTCTCACCTGTTGGGTCTGTTTCTCTCTCACACTCATTGAATAAAATTCCCGCAGAGCAAGGTACCCCTGGAGGAAGCCTGGACTGTGTGGAGGTAAGTGAGTGACCTTTATCCCTCCTCTTAAAGAAGTGTACCCGGGGTATGCCACTGGTGGTCACCCCTCAGATTTCTGCTTTGAGCAGTATGGGTACGGAGGACAAAATTTATTTTTAGAAACTCTAATAATGGAGTCTGTTTCACTCAAGCAGTTAGCAAATGTCAAAACCCACTTCCAAAAAAGAGAGAAAGAAAAAAAGATATGGAAGCTAAATCTTATAACCGCTTACCAAAATATTTTGTTCTGTGAGTCTTTTAAACAGAGTATACAGTGTTAGGTTTCTAGACATAAAATTCTGTTTATAAACTTTCCAAGATTTGGATATAGTAACTGTTGCTGCAAGCTTCCAGTGTTTTCTCATCTTTATCCTTGAGATTTAACCAGTTGGTAGTTGGAGACTCTTGCAGAGTTTATGAAAATGCTCAGTCTATTTTAGCTTCTTTCTGAATTCTATTTGCTAATATTTTAAATCACCGTTTGGCTTGATCTCTAGTCCACTTTCTTAACCAGTACCACAGAATCTCAATTATTATAAGTGAAGTGAGATTTTTATGGTCCATATAAAATTGTTTGCAAGAATCTCTGGCAAAGTATTGTCTTTGTTGATGTTACTTTCGCCTTTCATCAAAATTATTACATCTCCAGGGACAAATTAAATGTTATTTTTTCTGGCATGCCTCATGCTTTATATTTTGGCCTAGTGATTTCTTTGGCTTACCCATATATTCTGAGAAACCAATTGTCAACACATAGTTTAGATTTTTTTAAGCTGATAACTTGTAACCGTCATTATTATCAGATCCTAATATTCTCTACATGGCCTCAGGGGGCTCACTGGAAACTTAGAATAGATTTTTTCTGAATTATTTTAAAAAATTAATATATTTAAAATGTATCAAGACTAAAAATGATTGATGCTAGATCAACATAACAGATTATATAATGTTTGTTTGCTTATATTTCAGCCAAGAGCTGAAATGTGGTGAAAAATTATTAAATTGGATCTCAGTTGAATTGTATAGCTGGTGACTATTTTATGCACCAAGGGATTGTGCCTCCCCAGCAGGTGGAAAGATATTGTTTATTATGATTCCATTCTTCCTTTTGTAATGACTCCCTAATTTGTTCTGTCGGGAAAATTTTCATAAAACTATAGCTGTTGTCAAATATACTTATCTTTTGCTTTTGTTTCATTATTATTGTTGTTGCTACTGCTGTTGTTTTTTGTGTTCATTTGTTTGTTTGTTTTTGCTGTTCTCAAGTTTCAAAATTACCCAGACCGTAGCTCGTAGCTGGTTCATAGATTGTACAATGCATATTTTCATATATTTTCTGCCTACAGGCTTCAGATTCATCTTTACTTAAAAAATACAAAGATGGTCCATAAATGTATAATGAGAGAATTTCAAAAGACTACTTCTTTTTCCCAGTACGTAAAAAAAAACTGACTTTATGAACGAGATGTTAAAGTTGTGCAGAGTACGTACCTGTAATTCAGTAAACCTGGCACGTAACATTGTTTTAAAAGTCAGTATTGAAAACAGTGTTTCAACATTTTTAGGGCATCGACCTTCTAATCAAATATTGTAAAAAATAAATCATTTTGTAGCAAAACATATAGATACTAATATTTTGTACTGTACTGAGTAGTCACCTATACCATTTAAAATGTTTTTGTTATATTAAATTTGCAAGTTTTAAAAGCCATTTTTACATAACTTTATAGATTCTTTTTTTCCTTTCAGGACTACTTATTTTCATGTATTTGCTAGTAGCTATGTATTTTTATTTGCTAGTAGCCATGTCCTACGAGCAAATAATCAATTCTCTGTCAACAAGCCAACCACTTAGGTGGTTGCATTTATGTAGGCAAAATATTTGTTCCCAGAAAAAGAAATTTTAGTGTGCTGCCTTTTTAAAAGAAACATAACAAGTGCTTTAATTGTGTGACTGAAAGATTTCCTTTTTCACACATATGAGCATTTAAATGTCATTTCCAATTTATTTTATGTGGATTGGGTAGGAGCACTTCAGTTTACAAAAAGTATTTAGCTGGTCAGAAGAAATTAAATATATGGAAAGATTCTTTTTAAGAAAAATATTTTAAAGCCATTTTAATATGTACTGAGAGCTATTATATCAGGTTAAGAGTCTGAATGCTCCAAGGGCACTGAATAACTTTCAACTGCATAACCATGCTAAGCAGACTATCTTATAAGATGATATGTTTTCTACTGATTCATTTGGCTATAAATTCAGAAGTGTCATGTGCTAAAACATTTCTACTCATTAAATATATTAAGAGATGAATTTAAATAAAATTAATAGCAACCGCTGTCCCTCTGAAACTTTCTTTTACAGGATCATACAGCAATCAAAATCTGACATCCAATTAGAGAAAAGGGAAAAGGGCAGGGGGAGATGACAGTTTTCATAATATCAAGTTTTGCTGATAGTGTAAGATGGTAATGGACTCAACTTACCAGCTTATAATACAATTTTCATTTTATTTTAAACATATTTTGCATGATATAAAAATATTGATCACAGTGAGCTTTATCAATTGTTATTGCTATAAAAATGGATGCAGAAACAATATTTTTAGTGGAAATAAATTATATAGTCATTATTCTTTTTTAAAACCACAAGAGAAAAACCTCAGCTGTTTGGTCATTGGCAGAAAACCAGTCTTTTAAAGAGGTCTTTTGCAGATGCGCTCCAGTCCATTTCTGTAACATTATCCACATGGTTCAGTCCCACAAAGTCTCTGTGCTCATAGTTCTAACATGGCAACACCGTTTTCCCATGATAGAAAAATGACGAACTAGAAAAGATACAATCTTAGTTCATATGTGGTCTTTTCCAATATGAAGGGACACAGCGACATACTTCTTCACTAAATGCAAGTCCCTGCTCACAATGCTTCACCCGATTTGTACACGGTCGTCTGTAACAACTAGGGGAACAAAGAAGGACAGACTTTTGTTAAAGACCAAGGAGATGAATTTGTTATGCTACAAATGCACTTTTGTGTTTTTCTAAGTTTCAAACTAGAACAGAGTTACTCATTTTATCATAAAATTGTTCTCCAGTTTATAAATTGCTAAAGTTTGTGCCTGGGATTACCAAATTTAAGAGGAATGGAAAAACCTAAAAAAAAAAAAAAGGAAGAGTCTAGCTTGCAGAAATAACGAATGGAAGAATGAGGTGTTGTTAGCATTAGTTCTTTTGAAGTGCTCTGTGCTTCGTAGAAGAAAGTAACATAAAACAGAAATTTTGGATGTGAATATTTAAGGTCTGCCGATTTAGCGTGATCACGTAAGCATGGCAGAATTCACAAGACTCTGTGACTCGTTTGGAACCCAGACTTTGGAGCGATTAAACCCAGCCATTCTGGCAGGACTGTGGTCCACAGTGAGGGCCCCATCCTCACTCTTGACTTGACTAGACTGGCAGCTGGCTGGCTGCATGACTGTGGCTCAGCCTCCCTCCTCCACCTGGGCTCCATGTGAAAACAGTGCGGTCTGGGGGAAGGCACTGGGAGGGACAGTATTCACTGTGAGGGTCCCTTTCCTCCTACCCCAGATGTCCAGTTTCTAGTAGTGGCAAAAGGACAAACGACCCAGCAGCCAATCACATCAGCAGCCCTGTTGCTCCAGTGAATGGGAGCTATCTTTGAAGGATTTTTCTGGAGGATGAGTATACGTAACATGTGGCAGTGGGGATGGATATAATGCAAGAAAAATGCAAGGTGACCTGGAGATCAAACATGCACCACAGAAAAACTACAGATGTGATTTTGAAACAGCATTTCTTTTGCTCCAGAAAAGAAAGCATATCTAGTTAGAATGTTATTTATTTATTTTCAGTTCTAAATACAATTACATTATTATAAGGCCACTGGTATTCCTTTACTAAAGAGATACAATTCTCAATGATCAATGTAAGTTGCTGATTAAGGCGGTGAACCACAGAATGTATACTCTGCCTGCCACAATTTTGGAATAAATATGAAGAGAAAATGAGGAGTATATATATTTTCAAAATATTAAACTATCTTTTTTTCGCTTCAGTATATGCATAAAACCTGGAATTATACACTTAGAAAAATGAACATGGGGAGAGAGTTAGTAAATAGAAAGCCATTAAGGAACAATGTATGTGATGAGGAGAAATACAATGACAGAAATCTTTTCTACTAAGTTAATATAAGAATTCTGTAGACAAATATGGCTGGTTAGTTTTTTTTTTTTTTTTTGCGGTATGCGGGCCTCTCACTGTTGTGGCCTCTCCCGTTGTGGAGCACAGGCTCCAGACGTGCAGGCTCAGCGGCCATGGCTCACGGGCCCAGCCGCTCCGCGGCATGTGGGATCTTCCCGGACCGGGGCACGAACCCGTGTCCCCTGCATCGGCAGGCGGACTCTCAACCACTGAGCCACCAGGGAAGCCCAGCTGGTTAGTTTTATGTAAACAAAAATTTCAGGTTTTTCAATGTATACTGGGTTCACTCGGATTCAATATGAACAAATGGTTTCATGATCTTTAATAAGATTTAGTATCTATATTCTGCATTTTTGAAATATCCTTTTGGTGATTAGAGTAGGATATGCAAGTAAAATTGGAATATCATTGCCCAGAATATTCTAAAGAGGAAAAACAAGGATTCCTATCAGGTCTTCTGAAATGATAATGGAAGAAAATAAAAGTCATTAATGAGATACCTAGATTCATGGAAGTCTCCTCATGCACTAGCTAACATGTTAGTGTGGACAAATCATCAGAAAGATAAACTGAAGTGGGAATACAAACTCTTGAGAGTCAAAAAGAAGGATAATTTATTTACTGAAGATAAAGGTAATGATGAACATTCATGCAGATACTAAACTGTAGATAAATGGAAGTATTCATGCAGATACTAAATTGTAAATAAATGTAAATAAATTGTAGTTATTTACAATTATAAATAATTGTAAATAAATAAATGTAAATAAAGTTTTAAGTTGTGTGAATAATCATCTGTTGAAAGGGTGTTATCACGATCTGTAAAGAGTCGGTGGAAAAAGAGAACCCAGTGAGAACTCCAGTGATGGACAGCAAGTGGTCAGAAAACCTAAAGGACAACCAGGAAAGCACAATGTTGTCTCACTCAAAACAGAGGAGAGCCTAAAGAGAAACTACGGAAAGGACAGTTTTACAGAAAGACCCAATTGTCCATCGGATTTGACAATGAAGGGTCTACTGAACTTGATCGTGGAATATTAGGGCATAAACCAGGCTCCAGTTGGTTGAGTAAATGAGAGATGAAAGAGGTGGACAGACAAATGCCAAATGCCTGGTCTTGGTGCAACTCAGAAGACAAGGACAGAGCTTGGTTGCTACAGAATGCTCAAAATCGCAGTGAGATGCCAACAAAATAGAAAAAATTGAGGGGGACGAACACTAGAGTTGAGGACATTGAAGGTATGGAAGGGAGAGGGTGTGACTGGTGGAGCGAGATGCTGAAGGAGAGTGGGAGCAAATGTCAAGAGCACAGGTCTGGCTTATTCTCAGATCAAAGAGGAGGAGGTTCAGGGCTTAACACTGAAAGTGTTTGAGTCCAGGGGACTCATTTTTTTCTGGTGAAGAAGGGAGCAGAATCAGGTTTAAGGAATGTCTTGAGTAACCTTGAACAACATATTAATTTATTTCTCTGATTCCATTAAATATTATACTTAGCTTAACTATTTTCATTTCTAGATACAATTCCACAGTAAAGCTTGCATAGTTTCTGCACTTAGAACAGCTGTACAAAATTACATCTGATGGCATCAGCATTTTGTTGGGGGCAGGTGTGCACTACCTGGATATATTTTGAAAATGCTCCACAAGTGACTGTCCTATGCATCTGTTCTCTAACTCATGTGGAGAGCTACTACCTTAGTCTCTGGAACAAGCATTTAGTGCACTCTGAGCTTGGATCTGGTTTCGGTTCCCAGGACTCCCACCTTATTTTTTGGGGGGCAAAGTCTCACAAAAATTTAGCATTGGTTGCAAAATATCAGAATTCATCTTCCAGAACTTAACTAGTTCCATTCTAACAAAGAACCAATATTTTGGTTGAGAAAACTGCTTTGCGTTGAGAAAACTATTTCCAGTAAGAGAAATGAATACTGTTTATGAAGATTTCTTACCTGCATGTTTGGTGCTGAAACTTCTTTCCTTTCAAGAAGCATTTCTGTGGAGTTTCTGTACATTCACAGGCACATTTTCCAGGGTTTAGGGGTTGATTTCTTGGGCATGTTCTTTTACATACGCACTGGCATGTGTTTTCGTCAAATTCTCTGTTGGCCGCACACGAGTTGGGGAAGAGTTTGTTTTTACAGACACACTGGCATGAGTTTCTGTCCAGTTCCTTGTGGGGTCCACAGCTGGAAGGCCAAAGCCCCCCTCTGCAGACGCACTGACAGGTCTCTTCATCCAGCTCCTTGTTGGGCCCACAGATGTCATGGAATCCGTCTGCAGAGTCTAGACAAACACAGTCAGGACATCTTTACTATCCCTTACTTGGTTCTGGGTGTGGTGGGAAACAATAAAAAGCCTTTAAAAGTGTTTTCATTTCCATGTTGTTCATTAAAGGGTTGTGCACACACACAGGTAGGTTCCTTTACAAAGAATTTCAAAATAATACCAATACGAAGCAGAAAGTGTCCTATTTTGTAGTGAGTGATTTCAAAGCATGAAAATGAATATTGTACATGTGATTTTAATATTACAATATTTGTTAATCAAAATAGAGACATTTAGTCTTTAATACAGCATTCGGCTTACCGTCTCCAACATTAGAGGAAAAAATAAAATCTTGCTGAGCCAGGCATCTGCAGATGTGATTATTCCATATGTAATCTGTGGGGCAGGTCTTGTTTGCAGCCTGGCATCTGTGGGAGAGATGGGTTAAGCAAGAGAATAATTGTTACATGGAAGGGATCATCTCTTTTCTTACCTACGTGTTACAAAATCAACAATGCTCGTAAAAAAGCACTAAGATGACGTAAGAATATATAAAATGAAATGCAAACATTCCCTCTCAAACTGCTCCCACCCACAGGTGCTGTCAAATTCTAATCCCAGAGGTGACCACTGTTAGTGGAATGGTCTTATATCATTCATTCCAGATTTCTATCTTTTTAAGGCAAATACATTTATTTGTATAATCACATACTGTTTTACTTCATGCAAAAATGGGATAAAGCCTTTTATACTATTCTGAAATTTCCTTTTTCCATTAAACAATGTAATATGGACCTCTTTATATGTCATTTCATGAAGTTTGCTCCATCGTTTTTACTGGCTGCATAGTAGTCCATAAATGGATGTACTATTATTTATTTTATTAATCTCCTATTGGTAGTCATTGGAGTTTCTTCCAATTTATGGCTTTTTCAAACAGTTCTACAGGAAACATCCTTAAACATGCACCTTTACGGCCTTATTTCTGAAGCACAGATGCCCACAGCTGTAAAGCGTCCATTAATACAGATTTCCCACTCCTCGCTCCACAGAAAGGAATCAAAGACCATGTTCTTTGTTGTTATTCTAGTTTTTCCTTCCCTTCCTCCTTCCATCTTCCTTATTTATTTAACTAAAAGTCTGAACATATGGGCTTCAAATGCTCCTCTGATGTGCCAATTGTCTCACTGTTGCCTAACTGGGACCCCTTTGTGTTGGTGCCTGTATGGCATGACCCCTTTATTTTACCAGCTTCTCTGCTTTCTGGGATGAACAGATGCCATACACTCATGTTGCCCGTTTTCTCCCCCATGCCTGGATCAGCCATCCCTCCAGGGAGCCCTAATTCTCTTTTTTTGGAGAAGAGCATTATTATATTTGGGGGAATAGGTTATTGATCTTAAGCAAGAAATACCTGTACATATTTTTAGGGAAAAAAGTTCATAGTGCTATTTCCAAATCCAGTTGAACATTACTGGGGTTTTAAATTTAGTCCTTTGACTTCAACTAATAACTTCCATTAAAATCTTGGTTTCTAACCATCTTTGCTTAAATATAAGTATATATTGAGATATTTGCTTTATCCTGCAAATACTACATGTTTTTTCTTTTCAACTCATTATTTTGAAAGTGGGAAACATTTATGTGATTATCAGAGTTAAAATTATGAGAAAAAGTATATTCAGAGAAGGTCTTTTGGATTCATATCTCCAGCATACTGTTTTCGTAGCTTTTGGTTTATATCGTCAGTGTTTCTTTTTGCAAAGAAAAGATGTAAGTCTATATGTATGTATTTTTTTCTTATTTTATTACACAGAAGATAGCATCCCTTATACACTGTTCCAGACCTTGCTTTTTCACTGAATAGTATTTCCTGGAGAACATTATACTTTCCTAATAATTTGAGGTATCCCTGAGAGCAAATCTCTCTACTCATTACATACTTTTGTCATTATTTTCTTGGAAGTCATGAACATGTTTCTGTTCCACATAAAATCTAGACAGTATTTATCAATTTGTCAAAACAGTATCATTGTGTTTATAAATTTACATCCTACCCAAAACTTTAGCAGCCTTCCATCAAATAAGAAGCAGTTATGTGTAAGTGTATAACAGCAATGCAATTAATCCTGGCTCATGAAACTCAAGTCACTCTTTTATCAATGATGGTGAAACCATTCTGGCTACGCTGTCCCAACATTGACCTATATGTGGTTTAAGTAATACATTCCTGATACCATGTTGGTATCAGGTGGGTACAGCGCTGTTGTGGTCGCAGTAGAAAAGCATCTTTAATTTTGCCAATATGTGATTTATACTGCCGTTACTTAAGCCAGTGTTTTTCCAGCTGTTAGCAGCAACCCATTAGCGGATCTTGAGCTCAATTATATGGGCTGGGAAATGCATTTTTATAATATAAAAGAATATCATATAATAAAATATGAACTACTAGAGTACACGTGGTAAAGAATGTTTTCTGCAACTTTATTTCAATTATATATATATATGCATATAAATATTTTTGAAATGTATGTAATGTGCATGGACAGAAACGTGTGTATAAATATGCATATACAACCCCCCACACACAACCTCCCTGCCTCCCACATGTGTGGTGTATGTGTGTTTGTGTATAGATGGTTGCAATGCCAGATGTATTTGTTTTAGTTACAGCCATTAAAGTAGACAAAACACATCTAAGCTATTTAGATGGGAAGTGTCAAGAATAATCTCCATCACTAGCCTAAGTGAGGTTGGTGAAGGTAAAATCTTCAACTGCAGGAGTATGTGTTAATGTGTCTGTGCTTAAGTTTAAATATGTACGCAGAATTGCTTATCCCAAACAGGTATGAAGCAAAAACAATTTCCTCTCTCTTATGTAGTGAGGAGAAATATAGTTTTCTCTCTAACATTTCATATCTTCAGAAGTATGAACTCAAAAGTATGGACTGTGTGTAGAAATGAATGTAGGAAATGACATTTCTGGAAGTGTCATAAAAAACAAGAAGGTGCCTTGCCTAGTTTTATAGAATTAAATAATGATTTCATAGTTCTTTTGCTTTTGAATATTCATGATAAAAACACGGCCTTCAGGATAACACTTTCAATTATGTTATACCTGAAATGTTTTGCCAACATAAACTTTTATTGCCAACTAATTATGGTTTGCTCAAAGTGAATTAAATATTTTAATTTCTAATATTCTTAAAACTTAAATTTCTAGAAAACTATAGCTTCAGAAGCTTTGCCAAAAATAAAAAAAACTTCTACTCATCAGTGTTAACACACAATTCAATGCTGAGATTTGGAATCTTGGTAAGATACGACTTAATTAAAGAAACATATATTTGACTATACTTCAATAAAAAAGCCTATTTGGTTAGAATATACTTTTATAATTACTTCAAGTTCCCTGCTCTAAAAGTGAATAGCATCTTCTAAGTGTTTAAAGCTTCTCATGTGAAAAGATGGGAGACACAATTTCCAAAATATTGTTATGTTAGAATGAAAGGGAATGTTTTCATGGTGGATAGAAGATTTAGCACTATTTACTTACCTTCTACACATCTTAATTTCCAAAGCATTTTTATCCTATTGAAATTTCTCTTTGAGTTCTGAATATTAACGTGTGTAAACATATTTAAAAATTTTATAAATTAGTTATCTTGTATATACTGTATTCATAAAACCTATTGATTCAGAGGCACATTTTGTTTGCATAGAAAAGCAGAACATTGTGCAACTATCTGTGAAGTAATTTATGTTGAGAATCGTATGTAAATAGGTTAACTTTCCTACTTTTCCTTTCCCATCCCTACACACACTAACACATCCACAATCCCGCTTATCATTTGTATGGAGGATAAAGATGCTTTTCTAAGAATTATTTCATTAATTGTTTCAAAACTTCACTTGGCTGGTTTGGTAGCTATTGCTTTTTCCTAATTAAAACCGGGGTACAGGGCTTTCCCTGGTGGCGCAGTGGTTGAGAATCTGCCTGCCAATGCAGAGGACACGGGTTCGAGCCCTGGTCTGGGAAGATCCCACATGCTGCGGACCAACTAGGCCCGTGAGCCACAACTACTGAGCCTGTGCGTCTGGAGCTTGTGCTCCACAGCAAGAGAGGCAGCGATAGTGAGAGGCCCGCGCACCGTGATGAAGAGTGGCCCCCGCTTGCCACAACTAGAGAAAGCCCGCACGCAGCAACGAAGACCCAACACAGCCAATAAATAAATAAATCGCGTTAAAAAAACAACAACCGGGGAACAAAAATTTAACGGTTTGTGTGTTAGAGAACAACGAATTTAATGATTAAATCAATCTTATTTTGCCACTGATCTTCCTTTCGAAATGCTAAAAGATTAATCTGCTCCAAATATGTGTTAGGTTAAATTCTACACATTGGGTAATAATTACTAGCTCTTGTGCATTGAACATTGTAGTAGGCTATTTTGTGCATCCTATGTTTTGGACTCTCATCTCTACTTTTTGGCACTCGGGTTTTTATATACTTGAAATTCCCTGACTCTCCAAGTCAATATTTAAGGAATGAAGACATACTACCACCTTTATTTGGCATTAGTTAGAGCTGAGCTGAAATGTTATTCTTTTCCAAATAACTATCATCTTGGTAATATATTTATAAGTGGAAAAAATGAACTGCATCTTGATTTATATTAAAATGCTTATTGATATAATTTACTAAGTATCTCTTTAAAAATATTTCATAGGTTGCTCAAAATGAATGTTGACATTAATTTAATACTAATTCAACTTGTAGCACTCAATGACTTCTTTAAAAAGCAAATTCCTTCTATGGAGATGAACTGTGCTGTTAATCAATTAATCTCATTGGAAGCTCTTTTAATAAGGTATCTTTACAACATCCCAGCAGATTAAAATTGTGCTGATCATGTGGCATCTATAGTCCACAGGTGTGTTCTTCAAATAGCTATCCTTTGCTAAGTCTTGTTAAAAGTGGTGTGTGATCCAGTAATATTAGTTTGAAAGCATGTACTATGAGCTCCAAGGAGCTTTACGTCATTCAGTTGGACATTCAATAAGATGTTCTTGTACTCCATTGTGAAAACTGTAAGGGGAACTCTGACTACACAATTAATTTTGAAAAAAATCAAAATAGGGTTTTGATTTCCTAACGGCCAACTGCTGATGTCGTCTGAACTTCGCCCACTATGATCAACATCACTCAGACCTGTAATACATTACGGGTTAATATCAATCCAGACCCTTTTTGCTCAAGATTGCTCTCAGCATAGGAGGTGGTGGGGGCAAATATATTCTTTCATTATCAGAGCCACAGAGCCCTGGGTGAAACCAGAGCCCTGGTTTCAACAATTTTACTCCAAAAGTCTGAATTGCTGTGTTCATCTTGAGCTCATCATGCGTGGCCCTTGAATACACTCAGCAATCTACACAGGCGTTGATCTGCTTATATTTTTGCAAGAGTGGTAAATAGCAAATGAAAAGTGGTTAAGTAAAAACCACTTGAGAGTGAATGTTATTAAGCAGCTTCTTCAGTACTATGGGTAGGAATCAGAATTACATCCATTTTAAAGGCTCTATATAAACTGCCTTAAAAAAGGAACGTGTTTAACAGAAATATATCTAAATAAAACGCATATATTTATCATACCTGGTATGGATTTTTATTCATTTCATGCTAATTTGTGCTTACGTCTGCTTATGTTACTATTTTGCTTGTGACTGGAAGAACAGTGGATGGAGTTGGGTTTGTTAGGATATAAAAAAAAATAGTAATTATGTCTGATTAATGAAAATCCATAGTTTTAATAATTTTTCTAGACATAATAAGTGAAAGGCTAATACAATAGTTGCATTAGTATAAAAAGTGGGCTTAGAAATCTAATCTTTCACTTTTTGTGCGAATAGAAATGATTGTTTTAAAGCAGTAACCTGCTATATACAACAACCCAGCTACATCTAAGAGCTGGGTATAAAGCGTGAGTTATGCCATGCAGTCATTGCTTGGCTAGCTGCGTGCAGGAGTGCTTGTTTTTGAGTTGGATGGTCACTAGAACCGGAGCACAGAAGCACAGGATGCTAGGATAAATCTAGAAGCCTAGGTGGCTTCCTTTTTTTAAATTTTTAAACGTTTTGGATTTGGTTGGATATACAAGGTTGAGAGAGGTTGAAACAATGGAAATCTAGCAGTTACTCTATTGGTCAGTTTGTCAGTTTTTATTGCTATATTTAACTCGAACTAACAGAATCAGAACAGAGAAATGATAAGATAGTAACCAGGAATTCAGTAAAAATGTCCTTCAATAGCCACTGGTCTCATTATCTCATCACAGTCACATCGCAACAAAAAAGCAAAAGCAAAACCAAAACAATGACAACATGTGTTGAGGGCATGAGAGTGTGTCGCTACGACATCAAAATGACTGGTTGAGGGCAGTGTTTCGGGGAAGGGAAGTAGAGCTGAACAGGGGTTACGAGGGCAGTGAAACATTCTGTAAGACAATATAACGGTGGATACCTGTCATTATGCATTTGTCAAAATCCATATAACGTGCAACAAAAAGATACTAAACTATGGATTTTAGTTGATAATGTATCAATATTGGCTCATCAATGGTAAAAGATGTACCACACTAATTATACTCCAATAAAGACCTATTAAAAAAAAATGATGCTAATAATAGGGGAACTAGCTGGGGGAGAGCGATGGGAACTCTCTGGGCTTCCTGCTCGGTTTTTCTGTAAACCTAAAATTTCTGAAAAAGTCTATAAAGTTTTTAGAAAATGATCGGTAGATGTGGTCTAATAATATGGACATTTATTAAAAATAATCATCAATGTGATCTGGGTAAACTTGACACTAAACGTGACAAAATCTTTGATCTAATAGCCCCTACCTATGGGTAACATTACAGAAACAACCTAGCGCAGAGGATGTACTGATGAAATCTTCTCAGTCATCTACATTTTGCTGTCATTTCTACCAGTCAATCAGCAAGCCACAGGAATGCTGTGCTCTCCATTATTAACTTTTAGAAAGCAGAAACCAGACAGCCCAAAGACAGGCACACTATACAGCATGGTTGGCTTCCTTTTGGAAAAAAATACGCTTCAGGGTCTGGAATCTCTTACCTGAGTTCATATCATAGGTGCTCATTTGAAGGTGTTTGACAATATTTAGATGATGAGTTTTGTAGGAAAGAGGATGAATAGACATATGAATTAAGATTTCAAAAATAACTGCATATGAACCTAGGGCTTGACCTGCAAAGAGGATATTTTCAGGGAAGAATAAAAATTCATGTTTTCAAATGCTGACAAAAAGGGTAGCTTCTGATCAGCTGGTGCTAGACTATGTCACAATTTAATTGGCAGATAAATTATCTTCACATTTCTGCTCTGAAATAGTTTATTAAAATCAACATGCTATTCTGTTTATCTCTATTTTGTGTAAAGCAACAATGTGCAATCTTGAAATTAAAAGGGAAATAATGAAAAATTAAAAGGGGAAAAAGAAAAACTCATGGATATTTAAGTTTCTAAGCATTAGGACTAAGGACCCATTGTAATAGATGAATAGTCCAAAGACACTCAGGTTCTAAATCGAAGGTTTTCGTGGCTGTAAACCTACTCTGTTGAACAGATGAACTGTCACAAGAATGAAGTTTCCCTAATAAACCTGAATAACTGTAACTTCTTAGAAGCAGGTATGCTTTATTGGGTATCTTAGTAAACATTGTTAACACTTTTGTAAAAGAAATAAAGGCAGTAAACAAACTCACAAATTAGCCTTCAGGCTATAGATTTGTCCATTTTTGCACCTTTCTTCACCCTTCCGTTTTGTCTTTCTTACCATAACATGGCTCCCCCCCCCGATACAGCCTCTTTATCAGGCTGAAATAATACATATCCTCTATCTTTATTAACCATTAAAACAACTCAAGGTACCTTGGCCATGGTGAGCAATGTCTTGTCATTTCTCTACTCACAAAACTCCCTATGCTTCCCCAATACCTGTACAGAGGCAAAACACCGCAGGCTGTGCTCATAGCTCCAGAAGCATAGTCTCAGCATTGCCTTTGTAATTTACCTTCTACTGCTTTTACAGATTTAAATCCAGTTAAATTATTCGATTCTATTCATTGGCCCCAGAATGTGTTATTTTCTTTAGGATAACTTTAGTAACATTGTTAATGATAACCAATTAACTAACCAATAAATTTACCAGTGGGTAAAATTAACCGCGAGGCACTTGTCTCTCAAATGTGACATCTCTCTCCTTTGATTTTATTCTTTTCCTAATGCTTGAATATTGCCTTCCCTATAGTATAATGTCATAGAATAATCATGAAAAAACTATCTATCTGTGTCTATCTATCTATCTATCCATCCAATGGAATACTATGCAGCTGTTTAATGAACAAACCAGGCCTACAGAAATCAATATGATTACATCTATAAAACATACTGTTGAGACAAAAACTAATGGCCCAATTTTAACACAAAAATTTAAACAAAGGTGTACCCTATAATCTCCCGTGGTATGTTAATACAGCCACCTGCTATAAAAATAGCAAAGCATGAATGAGAATAGTACAATTTCTGCGTAGTGGTTACTTCTGGGAATCAAGGATGAAGAACGGTGACTGGGCCTTTGGGTTGTATCTTAAGTGAATATGACAAAATGTTTGTTAAATTTTGAATTGGGGCAGAAAGATGTCATTTTTTGTCCTTTACTGTATGCTTGAAATTATTGTTTTTAATTTCAAGAAGTTAAAAATGCAGTAATGAATGCACCCCCAAAGGGATGAGCTGGCTCCTAATTTGGTTTGAATATCTGCTTTCGTACATTTTTAGTTGTGTGACATTGGGGAAAGTTACTTGATCCCTCTGATTCAGCTTCTCATGCGTAATTGAGACCTTCTCACTCTCTTGCTTACCCTCTTTCTTTCTCACCCTCTCTCTCTGCACCTAGCACATAGTAGGTCATTAATAAATGCGTATGTTATCTCTGTATCACGTCCTTCAGGTCATGGAGTCAGTCCTAACCATTCTTAAGCTTTTTCTGATATTTGATCCTCTCACCACTTCTTTCCTTCAACTCTTGTTGGCTTTTGCAATATCTTTTGGATTTGGTAATATATTTCTCTCCCAGTTTTTATGCCTAAATTTTCTGATTGGTCTCTCTCAGTCTCGTGCTAGTCTATGATTTCTCCGAGTTTCCAAAACATTCATATTCCCCATGGTGTCATCTGCTGCCCCTCTTCCCTGCTTATGTCCCATATTTTCCTTGGCTGGTTTCATTTCTTCCAATTGCTCTAAGTGCCAGTTACCTGCTGGCAACTACCCAATGGGCATGCCCCCCCACCCCAGTGTCTCCCCAGCCCCAGATCCACTGTCTGCTGAACGTTTCACTCCGATTTCTCAGAGATGCTGCAAAAACTCAAAGCGCACATGTAAATACTAAATTCTCCTTTTCAAACCCGTTCTTCCTGTGAACAGGTATTCCCCGTATTTTTGAATATCATACATGCAGTTTCATCTTCAACTTCTCCCTCTTTGTCATCCCACACATGCAGTTGCCAAGTCATATACTTTCTTGTATTTCAAATGTCTTTCCATCCCCACTTCCACTGCCTTGGTACCCACTCTTATTATTTCTCTCTTGGATTATTTCAGAAGTTTCCTCTCCACTTTTTCCAACTCCTGTTTTGCTTCTCTAATTCATGTACTACATTGCCACCAGGCTGTTCTTTCTATCATATAAGGTGTAAATATCACGTCCCTACAAGTGTCTTTTAGTGGTTCCTGAGCGACTGGAAGGGAAAG
>NW_006773710.1:1092255-1115314 GCF_000442215.2 Lipotes vexillifer
GAAAGAGAGAAGTCGTCCATCCCTGGAATGGCGTTTGCACTTCTGCTGACCTCTCTGGACTCCTGTAGATCCCCTCCATCACACACTCTGCTGCAGCCATGCAGCATGACCTCCTCTCCTACACCAATTCCAGTCCTAAGGTTACATGTCTGACTCACTTATGGGATTCCTTCTGGAATAGCAATCCTATCTATCTATCTCTATAGCCTAGCACAACAGTAGTACCTAGAGGGCACATAATAACTGTCTGCTGAATGGCTGAATGAAGCAGAGCATAGTGTATTATACACTTATTATATTAGATATATTTGTGTATGTTTGTCCTTTGGTACGTAAGTTGCTTTAGTTAAGAAATTACATAATCCATTTATAAAAATCCTACGTTTCCTAGCACAGTGCTATGCATATAGGAGACTCAACATAAATACTCATGAATGAATAAACACCAAGTAGAAGGATCTTGGGCATCGCTTCTTAATCATAAACGGCTCCCTCCATAAAAAGAGAGTCTCCATCATTAACGGGGCCATAGAAATTCATGGAATTAACTCTGAAGGAAAATATAAGAGGAAATAATTGGGAAAAAGAGAATAATCTGAGGACATCACTATGAACATGATAACTAACCCCTTCTGTTAGAGACACTCTCCCCCGCCTCTGAACTTATGGTATGTTTTGTGCTGCTGCTATTGAGACTTGAATTTTGTTTTGAAAATACTAGAAATGCTATATGCTATTGGGGGAGAGCTTAGGGATAAGAAAAAGGAACACTTGACTTTTTATCTCCTTCTGACACTTTTTTTTTTTTTCAGTTTTTAGCTTTGTATATGCTAATTACATTTCTAAGACTCAATTTTCTCATTTGTAAAATGTTAGTAAAAATAGCCAATGTTTATTGAATGCTTACTGCGTGTCAGGCACTGGGCTAATATTTCACATGAACACGGATAATAAACATCATTACACCCTCATGAGTTAGATGCTATCATCATCATCATTGTTGTTCTATTATGGTATTATAATCTTAGATTAATATGTAATAGAGTGTCATGTTATTGAATAGATTGTGAGGACTACAGGTTATAAATCTTACACTATATTATGTTATATATAACATTTTATTGTTTTGTTTTAAAGATGAAAAAGCGTCACAAAAAGTTTATAGAACTTAGCAGAACTCAAAAGGGCTAGTGAGCCGAGGAGGAATTTTCAAACCAAGAAGCCACCTACAGCGAGCACACTCTGTGCTCTGTGGTGTGTGTCATCAAGGCCACCACCTGGCAGCACTAGTTACGAGCATGAGGCCATGGGTGGCTTGGTGCACAGTAATATTTAGGAAAATAAATAATAACAATAATAATATCAACATAACACACGTCGTCCCTTGACTCTGAATCCGCAGAGGTTAGGGGCAACCAAGCCCATCTCTGTCCTCTCGCACAGTACTTAGAAACATTCTTTGTCCTTTTTAGAGACTCAAGAATTATTTTATGAATGACTTATTTTGTGAATGATTCTCTCAATTACTTAGTTATATCTGTTCTTAAATAACATAAAACGAATGATATGCTACTAAGTTAACCTCATAATAATGTAAACATAACACCAAGAGTCAGGAAAAGACATGACTCGTCTTCCTCCTGGCAGCACTGAGCGGGATTTCATCTCCACAGGAAGGAGTGCTGGGAAGCCCTCCCCTCGAAGGAATCATTATAATCTTGACTTAAAGTGTCACCATAAAGTTGTTAAGACATCTACCATTTTGAACCGCAACTAATTTCAAAATTATAGTTAATGAAAGAGGTCTTTTTCTCTTGGCATTTCAAAAATCAATTTTACTGAGGAATAATTTGCATATAAGAAAATGCTCCTTTTTTTTAAAATTTGTTTTGTAAAAAATATTTATTTATTTAGGTTGGTCTGGGTCTTAGTTGCGGCATGCAGACTTCTTAATTGCAGCACGCGGGATCTAGTTCCCTGATCAGGGATCGAACCCAGGACCCCTGCATTGGGAGTGCAGTGGACCACCAGGGAAGTCCCAAAATGCTCCTATTTTAAATTCACTGCCTTTTTACAAATTTGTGCACCTGTGTAACGCTCACCACCATCAAAATACAGAACATTTCCATCACCCACAAAATGTTCCCTTTGCTCAATCCCAGTCAATCCCCACCCCCTGCATCTTTGGGCAACGATTGATTGCATTCTCTGAGTCTAGATTATCTTTGTCTTTTCTAGGGTTTCATGTAAATTGAATCATACAGTATGCATTCTTTTTAGTCCAGCTTCTTTCACTCAGCTTAACATTTTTAAAATCCATTCATGTTGTTGTGTGTATTAACAGTTCATTCTTTTTAGACTGCTCAGCAATATTCCACTGTATGGATATACTGCAATTTGTTTATTTATTCATCTTTGATGGATGTTGGTTTGCTCCCAGTTACAGGCTAAAGAGCTTATATGAATGTCTGTCTACAAGTTATGGTGTGGAAATACGTTTATATTTCTCTTGGATAAATACCTAGGTGGGAAGTTATTGATCATATTGTGTGTATTTAAGCTCAAATAACGTTTGAGCTTAGATGTTAATCAAAACATTAGTGTGTCATATGCCGAGAAGAAAAACTCTTGATGCCCTCTAAATGAATATCTAGTAGCTATACAGGTTAAATATTGTTTTCTCATATGAAGCCGAAGTTAAAGTTAATTTCTCTTAAAAGTTTTTTTAAATAATTATTAAAAGAAATTGTTTTACTTTTGCTGGAACATGATTCTTTTGAATGTTTTAAAAATTATTGTATTTGTATTGTCAGTTTATGTCAATTGCTGATTTCCATATGTAATCTGACGTATTACCATTTTTATAAGTAGATAAATTACTTTAAAAATTTCTCAGCAAACAGTTATGTTACGTTCAATACTGACAGCTTTTACATTTTTATTTAACTTTTCACTATAACATTTTTATTCTGTCCTTTTTAATCCTACACTGAATAAAAAAGTAAGCTTTCTACTTCCTTTTAAATGTATGAAGCCCAGATGTGCTTAAGGTGCACAAAGAGGTATCGATGTGTCTGTGGTACTCAGATTTCATGCAGGAGGAGATTCGGAAAAAGATGCCCATGAAAGGGTCCTCAGGGGGTGATAACGGGAAAAGAAAAAGGTCGAATAGCACTACTCTAAAGGAAGTAGTTTAAAATAATACTTTGTTTTATTTTTACAGCTATATATGCCTATATAGCTACATGTAAAGTTACATATAGTTATCTACTTTAAAATTATATATATATATATATTATAAATATTACACACATACATAGATGGATATTACATATACGCATAGTTATCTGCCCACTGGCTTGGAATATAAAATACGTTTCTTATTGTACACAGTGAAACACACTGAAAAACACAAGAGACAAGGCAATGAATCCAACATGAATCTTAACGATAATAATAAATCTGCCCTTTAATGACTATCTCTTAGATGCTGGACACTATAGTCAGCACTGCAGAAGCATTCAGTATTTCCTTCAATCCTCTTTACATCTTTACATTGTACACATAAGCAAACTGAGGTTCAGGGACATGAAATACCCAATGTTAAAACGCTAATTAATGGCAGACCTAACTCAGCTCTGCTTACTAAGACCCAAGCTCTCTTTGCTCAAACATTTGTCTCTTCTTGACCTCCAACAGCACACAGTATAGTAGTTAGAAGAATAAGTAATGGTGAAAGTATGAGTAAAATACACAAATGCTATGAGATATATACAGATAAATAAGTTACTTTATTTAAGAAGCATTTGTTGATGAGTGTAGTATACTTGTTTAGCTCCCAAGTTCGGAGCATGATTACCAGCTTCATCTGTAAAATAAGGCTAAGTGCCACTAACTTCACAGATGCTCTTGTCAGTGTTAAATGAGGCAATGTGTGTTAGGGCCTGAAAGTAGTTAACAGCTCAATTATTGTTAAGTGTTATTAGCTGGACATTACAGAAGACATAAGCCTACCTGAAATACTCTCATGATCCAGGTTCACATACAACAGTTACAGACCCCTAAAAAACCCATGCAAGGATAAAGTAAATATAATAATTGCTATGGGAATTCACGAAGCAAAGGTGACTGTGGTATCTGGACACGACAAAGGCAGCAGAAAGACCTTTACCTGAACTCTGAGAAATGGATATGGCTTCGGAAAGGCAGAAAAGAAAGTAAATTTATTTTAAGCCAGGCCAGAATAGAAACAGTTACAGAGCAGGAAATAAGCATGGTATTTAGGGAACCAGACTTTGTGAAACACAGACTTGGTGAAGAATGAGAAGCAAAACAAGAAAGGAAGGCTGACACCAGAAGACAGAGGTGGAAAATCGGTGCCCCAATTCTTTGAGAAGTTGAAAGTCACTGACAGTTTCTGGTCAGATGAATGAAACGATGCCTTTTAAAGCTTACTTGTGACATTATACAGGAGTTGGAGACACATTTGACACAAGAAAGCTAGTATTGAAACCACTGCATTAAATCAGAAATCCATGCAGAATGAAGTGGATCAGGGTGACAGTGTTGGAAATGAAATAATAAGTTTACGTTGGAGCAGATATCTCCCCTGTCCCCCAAAATAATCAATAGCTTTGGGGTGTGATATAAGGGAAAGAAGGAATTAATGACAACTGCGTGATTTCAAGGCCTCAAAGAATATGAAAGGCCATTACTGTGAATAATGTAGAGGTAAATAAACGGACTTAATAAATCTTTGACTTTGTACCTATTACGTCTAATATAATAATAAACACAGCTAGATAAAAGGGTCTTAATAAAATATTATAAGTCATCAATATGGTCAGATCTTGAACTGTAATTCTGGAGACCATCAATACAGAGATAACAACTGAAGTGCTTAGAATGGATGAGTTGCCAAGGGGGGGCCGTTGTCTCCACTTGCATCAGTATGAATTTATTCACAGATGCCTGTAAGATTTTTTCTTTCTGTCAGTCAAGTTAGGCTATCCTTGAGTTTTTCCTACGGTGTCCCTGGAAAGGTAACGCCTCCTATCTGTCACACTAAGTAAAGCAGCACAAAGAGATCCAACAGGGAAAACTGCTATTAGCCCATCACTTTTATTGTCAAGTCCACTAAAACGAAAGGTTTCTAAAAAGGTTTTTGGTAAATGTATATGTTTACCCATCAATTTATTTATACTTTTGTTACAAATGTTGGAATTATCTAAGGTTTATTTACACGCCCATTCCATATTCCCTGGCTATACTAAAGAACAAAGAGCTGCATCCTAACCTGGGGGCAAAAAGTTCCTACATCTCAGATGGCAGTGCATAATGATTCATTATAAACTGTTCATAGAGTCAATACGTGATGCTCTATCCAGGCCCTTTATAAGATCTAATGAGGCATATGTTGCCATATACCAAACTAAAAAATAGGATGCGAAAAACATTTGAATAACAAATGTTACTTTGACTGTTAATTTGAAGTAATATTAAGAAAAATTATTTCAAGTACTAATCAAAATTTCAGTATTCAATCCTTGCTGAAATAAAAAATATGAATCGATATATAGAGAAAAACTAATTGAGATTGAAGAGAGGCAACTGAATGCTAATAGATGGAAAATAATGTATTCATATTTACTTTTTGTTTTGGACCAAAAATCTTACGCTCAAATATTTTTAGTTTTAGCATCATCTATGAATTTGCACAGTTGATTTCATGAATGTTGGTGGCATGTGTGTCATTCCACAGAAATACTTCTTTTATATTGTAAGCTATTTTGTCTATAACATGGGTTTTCTTGTTTCAGTTTAATTTTATGTTCACGGTGCACTTTTAAATTTGTCTTCTTTTTATTTGATGCAGAAGTATATTATCGCAAATTTCACAAAAATTCTTTCAATCAACTGTGTTTACTTGGAAATAATTTTATATTAGTAGAGGATGAAGAAAAAAATAGATTTAATTCATACTCACTGTGGTAGTGTTGCTGGCAGGGAACGTCTAATAATTGAATGGACTTGTCTGTAAACATCCAGCTTAGACATGCATCGGCAGGAAGTGTGATTGGCAAAACTGATTGTTACTGGTTTGGGGCCTTGAGAGAGAGGCACTGTAATTTCAAACAACTACAAAGAAGGGACAAAAGAAGAAAAATTATATAGATGCTATAAAGCATTTTTATGGTACATGTTGGAGTCCAAAAAGAGTGAGATTAACTCTTCATGATTAGGTAGTGCTGCATAATGTATGCAGGATGCTAAAGTTTTTTACGATTACAATGTAAAAACTGTTTTGCGTCTAATAAGTATCCTTTATCAGAATAGTAAACAGTCCATATGCTTATCTCATGTCACTATTATAAAGCATATTAGAATTTTGATAACCAACTAATGACTACAGAGCAGAGATGTGACAGACCAACATGTTCAAGGAGAAAAGGATTGTTTCAGAGTCCTAGATTATTCCAGGGGTTTAAAAAAAATGGCACTGATATAAATATCTTTGTGATGTAAGAGCAAATCTATTGGTCACACAACCTTGAAATGTTTGGGTAAGTCCTATTTTATGTAAATTGAATACACAGACATAAAATACATAGATGTAAAACTGACTTTCATTCCAAATTAAACTTCAACCTCAAAGTAGTGTTACATTTATCTGAGATATCTTATGAATTTATTATGTTTAAAAGAAAAATAAATACATTCATTAGTAAAGGATCGTTTCTGCTATTTTGACGAAGGCATTAGGAGAATATAAGTGTAAAACAGGGTAGGACGTTATACATGATGGTGGATTAGAGTCTTAACATTTTGTTTAAAACCTCATTCTGAATATGCCTCATTAGTGGGGAACTTCAGCTTTTCCTCTTCCTTCCACAAAAACAATGTTTTAAGATGAATATACAAATAAATTAGTGATTAAGTAAAACTAAGAGGATTTAAATTCCAAAGATTCTTAAAATCTAAATTATGATCAGTAATAATGGTGAAAGTGAAATCCTGACCATTACCTGCTTGATAAGATCAGTTCATAGTAATTTAATTGTAGTTAAACCGTGTGTTGTTTGCTACCTTTACAGACATTTGTGTAGTGCTAAAAAAGACAACACACCCCAGAGCCTTGTGATTCCACCCTGTGCTGTAATTTCATGCCAACAGTTGAAGATCATTGCAGATATTTAGGGAATAGAATTAGCTGCTGCCCATTCTGTCCATGCCTACAGGGAGATTCACTGAAATGAATTTTGAAGAATGAAATATAGAAATATCTAAATTATAAACGCACATTTTCTTCACTTGAAATGTATTTCTTATATATTCACGTAAAACTTCAGCTACTTTCTTAGCCTAAGTGCCTTAGGAGGAATGGGCATAAGACTCACATCCAGACAGGGCACCTTTATTAGCAACCCCACTTATAAGTTAATGTGAACTTGGAAAGGTCATTTAACTTCTCGAAGCTGTATATTTCTTTAACAACCAGTAAATTCAGGGTAACATTTGACCCATTAATTCATGGGACTGTTTTAAAAATTGTGTAAGCTAACGTATATGATTGTGATATGTACTTTGATTGCCGTGTAGATGTGAGTTATTATTATTTGCATATATTCTCAAGATTCTAGATGTTTTCCAGAATACTTTCTATTCTATGTAGATAATCTCAACATATGGCCTCAATGTATCCTAGTATTATCATTTTGACCAGTTTCTTCTCTAAAAAGACATTTGTTTATGCAGTTTGGATGAAAACCTTTTATTAGGTAAAATGTCACACTGGCAGAAATCTTTTGCACAATGTATAACTATTTTAAGAGAGAATTCTGTACTATCTATATATACTACAGTTTTTCTACTTCTTATGACATCTCTCGACCCTACATTAAGAACCAGCATTACAGAAGAAATATAAAGTGGTTTAGAATTGCTTATTTAATTTTCATATTTATATATTTATAAATTACTTAATTAAACTCTGTCATAGTGGAAATGATAGAAAGATGTACAGGTCAGCTCAGAAAAACCTAAGAATTTATGTTTAACTGGCAATTAGATATATGTACTTAGAGCTTAGGAGAGCCCCTTAAAGGCCAGCGGTATTAAAGTTGGAATTAAATTCTTGGGCATTGATGAGAAAACTTGGTGAGATCATTCTGAATGAAAACAGAACACGCCTAATAATAGAAACCTGGACAACAGGAACGTATAAGGGGTGAAAACAGGCACATGAACAAGTAAATGTGTTTGGGAAGAAGTTTGACCCTACATGGAGAACCAGGAGGGGAACTGTTAAACCAAGAGAAGCAAAAGAAAGAGAGGAGGGCTTCCCTGGTGGCGCAGTGGTTGAGAGCCCGCCTGCCGATGCAGGGGACGCGAGTTCGTGCCCTGGTCTGGGAAGATCCCACGTGCCGCAGAGCGGCTGGGCCCGTGAGCCGTGGCCGCTGAGCCTGCGCGTCCGGAGCCTGTGCTCCGCAGCGGGAGAGGCCACAACAGTGAGAGGCCAGCGTACCGCAAAAAAAAAAAAAAAAAAAAAAAAAAAAGAAGAATGGAGAGCTTCAAGAAGGTGGGTGTGGTCACAGGGTCAAAGGTCTTCAAGTGCGCTAAGGACTGAGTGGCGATAACTGGGTACCAGAGTGAGTCTGAGGGCTGGAGCAGGTGGGAATGAAGAAACAAGAAGGGTGGCCTCATGCGATTGGAGAGAAAGGGATCAGACGGGTCAGGCCACGAGGGCATTTCTGCTTACAGAATGCGCGTAATAACCACTGCAAGATCTGGCATCGTCTCAAGTGACACAAGGCAGAACAGGGCCTGATGGCGAGGGATAAGGCACTATGAGATAACAGCTATTGTAAAAGAGTGAATGATGCTTTCCCACCCCCAGACCTCAGCCGCATCCTTCCTACTTTCAATGACTGCTGCCATTCCGGGTGCCACCCTGGCATGGTTTCCAAGGGGAAAGAGACCACAGTGAGTGTTAACAGTGATCGTGGGCAGATTTCGGCCATTCCTGGGTGGACAGTGTCCCCATTCAGGACCTGCCCCAAAGCACCAGGTGTGTATTCAGGAACTAGGGCTTCGAAGAATGTTCTAATGAGACGGAGATCAGTAAAATGCATATTAAGAGGCATCTTCCTGGTAAAATAAGCCTGGCGCTATACTTTCAAAGGGTGGAAGGGATTTGTGTTGGTGAATACACTGACTAAAAGGATAAAGGGACAGGTAAAGAGGCACTGAAAAAACAAATCACTGTTCAGAGAACTGTTTTTTTCCTGTAAGTTGAAGATTTTTCATAGGCATTAAAACTGTGGTGCAGTTTGAGAGAAAAATTATTTCTAATTAAGGAAAATAAATATTTAATTATTGATGTCATAGAAATGTCTCTTGTTTGAGTCCAAGTAGGCAATTTGCCAGCTCAGTTCAGTTAATTTGATCAAAAGGAAGAAACAGGCTGAAGATTAAAGTAAAAACCCTTTTCTTCTCTTTGAAACACACCTTCCACCTCCAAATTTTGACCTGAGATTTTCAGGCAGTTTCCTTAACTTTCTAATTGACTGTGTCAGTGTGGAAAAAATTTAAGGGTCCAGAGAAAGATGCTTTTGACCAATATTAAAGGGAAAAAGATTTTTGATAATTGAGTTTTATTCATCTGTTGACTTCAGAAGAATTAAAAACATCTACTGAGATGTGCTGTATATGTGGATGGTAAGACGTAATTGTGCCAATGCCAGCTGCTGTCACACATTAAAGGAGCCTCTCTCATTTCCCACCTCCTTTCTGCACTAGCTTTAAATGTGAGTATTGATTGACTTT
The DNA here is from genome assembly GCF_000442215.2 of Lipotes vexillifer. NCBI lineage: Eukaryota > Metazoa > Chordata > Mammalia > Artiodactyla > Lipotidae > Lipotes > Lipotes vexillifer. The sequence goes on from NW_006773710.1 coordinate 1,102,081, forward strand.
TTTTTTCATTTAAAATGATTAAATACAGTTTCTACTCCTTTTTAGTAAGTATAATAAATTCCATTTTCTTTTTTACAGACCAATTTGTGAATTTTATATTGCTATATTTAATCCCTATGTTACTAAGAATGTCTATAGCCCTTTTTCCTAATTAGATAGTATGCTCAGAAAATGTAAATATTTTTGAGCTGAAAAATATTAATAATTAGAATCACATTATAAACTCACATGTCTCCCTAAACAAATAAACTTTTCAAATAACTGGCAACTTCCCTTTTCTACTAGAGATATAAGAATAACCAAGATCTTAGTCTTAGAAAGAGATAGACATTAATTAGAGTCCTGCATCTGTGCTACTTTTGTGATTTGGAAAAATTACCTAACTTCCCTTAGCCGCTGTTTCATGATTTATGAAATAGGGATAATAATGGTGGTGATTTCATGGCAGTGTTGTTTGGATGATTCTTCTTCCTCTTCTTTAAAACTGAGTTGAGCCTTCATTAGAGGAATTACAATTTTTTAACTTATTTAAAATCTTTCTTTGTTCAGTTTCCAATAACTATTTATTGAGAACCTATACGTCATCAGTCATCTCAAGCCAACCGTCATCTCAAGATAACAGTCATCAATCAATGGCTCTTGTCCCTAGTTTTAGTTAAGCAAAACTAACAATGACAGCAAATTAGGAAAAAAAAATCTCTGTGTATGTATGATGATACTAGGTTAGAATTTTAAACACAGCAAATAGTTTACCACAAATGCTGTTGGTAAGCAAGAACCTGCAGTTTAACTCCCTTATGAAATCTGTGCTTGTCATTTATATAAAGACCGAAACCAACACAGTGACTATAATTTTCTCTCAAAAGAGTTAAGGTCTATCCAAAAACATCAGTCTTTGAAACAATAAATAGATTCTTTATATTTTAATGCAGTAAAAATCCCTATACTCTTGTCAGATTGTTTTGTTCTTTAATGTGTGCACAATATTACTTTGTATTTTCAATTTAAACTCTTAAGTGCAAAATTTATGTACTACGTTCAGCTTTACCTAATAATTCTATGTATATACGTGCACCTTGTAAATACTAATGGATGTATTTAGTATCATCATCCATCATTAATGGATGATGATAATTATAACTTGATATTTTGAACATGATGATTTTCCTAAAATAGTTTTATACCATAAAGTGAATTGTTCTTGAACAATAGATGGTATGAGCTTGTATATAATTAAGCATCTAAATAATAATAAAATTCACTGTGGAGACTGATGCTATACAATCAGCACATGCCTATTAAAAGCCCAGAGATAAACCCACGCACATATGGACACCTTATCTTTGATAAAGGTGGCAGGAACGTACAGTGGAGAAAGGACAGCCTCTTCAATAAGTGGTGCTGGGAAAACTGGACAGCTACATGTAAAAGTATGAGATTAGATCACTCCCTAACACCATACACAAAAATAAACTCAAAATGGATTAAAGACCTAAATTTAAGGCCAGAAACTATGAAACTCTTAGAGGAAAACATAGGCAGAACACTCTATGACATAAATCACAGCAAGATCCTTCTTGACCCATCTCCTAGAGTAATGGAGATAAAAACAAAAATAAACAAATGGGACCTAATGAAACTTCAAAGCTTTTGCACAGCAAAGGAAACCATAAACAAGACCAAAAGACAGCCCTCAGAATGGGAGAAAATATTTGCAAATGAATCAACTGACAAAGGATTAATCTCTAAAATTTACAGGCAGCTCATGCAGCTCAATAACAAAAAAATAAACAACCCAATCCAAAAATGGGCAGAAGACCTAAATAGACATTTCTCCAAAGAAGATATACAGACTGCCAACAAACACATGAAAGAATGCTCAACATCATTAATCATTAGAGAAATGCAAATCAAAACTACAATGAGATATCATCTCACACCAGTCAGAATGGCCATCATCAAAAAATCTAGAAACAATAAATGCTGGAGAGGGTGTGGAGAAAAGGGAACACTCTTGCACTGCTGGTGGGAATGTGAATTGGTTCAGCCACTATGGAGAACAGTATGGAGGTTCCTTAAAAAACTACAAATAGAACTACCATATGACCCAGCAATCCCACTACTAGGTATATACCCTGAGGAAACCAGAATTCAAAAAGAGTCATGTACCAAAATGTTCATTGAAGCTCTATTTACAATAGCCCGGAGATGGAAACAACCTAAGTGCCCATCGTCGGATGAATGGATAAAGAAGATGTGGCACATATATACAATGGAATATTACTCAGCCATAAAAAGAAACGCAATTGAGCTATTTGTAATGAGGTGGATAGACCTAGAGTCTGTCATACAGAGTGAGGTAAGTCAGAAAGAGAAGGACAAATACCGTGTGCTGACACATATATATGGAATTTAAGGAAAAAAAATGTCATGAAGAACCTAGGGGTAAAACAGGAATAAAGACACAGACCTACTGGAGAACAGACTTGAGGATATGGGGAGGGGGAAGGGTGAGGTGTGATAGGGCGAGAGAGAGACATGGACATATATATATATTAACAAACGTAAGGTGGATAGCCAGTGGGAAGCAGCCGCGTGGCACAGGGAAACCGGCTCGGTTCTTTGTGGCTGTCTGGGGGGGGGGACAGGGAGGGGGGGAGGGAGGGAGACAAAGAGGGAAGAGATATGGGAACATATGTATATGTATAACTGATTCACTCTCTTATAAAGCAGAAACTAACACACCATTGTAAAGCAATTATACCCCAATAAAGATGTTAAAAATAAATAAATAAATAAAAATTAAAATAAAAAAAAAAAGAGTTGCTGGTTTTGGAGAAGATCAGAAGAATTTACATAAAGATGGCATTTAAACAAAGATGGAAATTGAAAAAATTTCGTGATTGTATATTCAGTAAAAAACTGTAATAAACAAGAGGAAATGACAAACATTTCCAACAGACAGGTTCCCATTTGCTATCTACTGGAATTCTTTAATAAGAATATTTAACAGTCCATTCTCACCAACAAGAATGGACTTCAAATAAAGCCACATTTTGAAACAATAGGTTGTTTACACCAGCATAGCAACAGTTGTAAAGCAACAATTCCTATTTCTACTTCTCTTGCAGGCTATGCAAGAAAAAGGTGTACAACTTTCTTTTTGAGAAGATCCTGGATTACAGTTTAGTACCAAATTCTAGAGAATGTTTGGGTGGATAAAAATATGACACAAAAAGTGCCTTCCTTTACAACTTTTTATCTCAAAATATGACCAGTTTCTCTCCAGTGAATAATATTTCACTACCATATGTAACTTAAATATTCCAACCCTGAGTCCGTTAATTAAGTGTAGACACATCTGTAGCCCCTGGAGAGCACGGCTAATAACTGTAAAGTCAGACAGAAAAACTGCACAACATTTAAAGAAATAATCCCTAAACATGGGAAAAGATGAAAATTGAGGGTTTATTTTAACCTTTTAACTGAGTATATTAACCACATGGCCAGCTATCAAGGGTCTATGGAACTTAAATTGGGTCTGGGAAGACAGCAAGTCCTAACAGATTTACATCTGGCATTGAATTCATTTTACATGTTTTTATAAATAAAATGTACATACAGTGCTACGATTAAAATAAAAACCCCAATTCAGGAGTTTTAGAAATACTGAATAAAACTTGTGGACATGATCAGTACATTAAGTTGGAAAAAAATGGTATGTTTAACAGATGCATTAACTTCTGATAACTGGTATTGGTATAGAGTTCTTTTCCCACATCTGGATAAAACCTGATTTCCAACAACCGTGCTTGCCAAATATTACTTAGCTAAAGATTCAGAACAAATCGCATTCCACTTGTTAAATACATATGAATGTAATAAAGTAATCCTTCAGACTGTTGGTGTTCTGTTTAATTAACGGAAGAATTATCCCTGTCGGCAGTGCAAAATAATACTTCTAAGTTTCATTCCAGAGTTGCACATTTTACTTAGGTTTAAGTGAATTTTGCAGTAAAAGACAATTTTAGGAAACACTTGAACTCCAATACGATCTGGCGTGCTTTTGCTAGTCTATATGCTCATATGATTTCTTTATAAGGTAACACAAACATAGAATAGCTATTTCTAAGACAGCAACACAGAATTTTAAATAATGTGGTTCATGCACGTCAGAATGAGGAAAGGAGGTTTAGGGCCCAGACTGAGCTGTTTCTTCAGTTGATACTAATGAACACATACAGTTTCTCCAGTTCTAACTCCAAGATGTCCAAGGAAAGCCCATAGATTTAGCAGTTATTTTTTCATTCCTATCTTCAGTGACACTATTCAACAACAATACCAACATTTAAATAACTTTTTGTCCGTATGTTTGGCTCAAAAGCAGATGACTTTCTTCTGCTTCTACTTTGGCCATCAAATAATTTACGTTCTGCAAAATCCACTTTCTACTTTTTGGTTATGTGTCTTAAACATACAATTTCTCATGAGAAAATACACTTAAAGCATATGTTTAGGAAAGAGGTCAAGAAGACATCCGATCTGTGTAACTTTTCAAAGTCACTTAGATATTAGTTGGGAAGGACTTCGGAGCGGTTGTTATGGATTAGCTCACTCTGGAATGCTCAGTGCATGTGGTTTTACTTTTCAACTCACGGCTGGCTTCCTCACACACGCTGATAACCTGTCCTTCATGGAACCCCATAAAATTTTTCTATGAAGTTTCTACTAAAAACTTGGGTTTTACATTACTTAAGGTACATTGTCCTTACAGTTTATATGATTCTAACTGGTGACTTGTTGCCAAAAGATGTGTCTGGAATTCCTGTAACAAAACACTTTTTTTTCCCCCTTCAGAAAATATCGGTAAGAAACTTCCTTTTATGTTTGAAAGCAATCATCACATGCTCCCATTTATACTACATTGAAAATATAATAAAACAGATAAACTCAGGAAAGAGAGTTACCTGAGTGCAAGCTTTACAAGCTGCAAAATCAGTAAAAAGGTCAAAGGCAAATGAAAGCAGTGCCATCAGGAATTTCATGTCTTGTTCTCCTTGGTTTGTAAACCTCCTTGATAAACACTACTTAGTCGGTGCTTCACCACATTTGCTTAATTGAATTTAAATTCAAATTATCCCTTTCACCTTAAAAAATAAATCTGAGTGCATTCTTTGGGTGGGAGAAGGGCATGATATTACAAAATCAAAGGGAGAAATGGGTGGGATATCAACGACTGAATATTGGCTTTCCCTGGGTATTAGCTTTGGATCTCTCTCCTGATACAAGAATTCTCTCAGCAGTAGCAACCACATAAAGGCTTCAAACCACATGCATCAATATTGGGTTTCCTCCCAAATCTATAGCTGAAGATCCAATCACTGCTGTAGAGTTCTAGAATTATATGCCCAGTCTTCCTCTGGTATCTCCACCTAAATACCACTCAGATGCTTCAAAACCAGCCTATTCAAAACTCTGCCTTTGACTCCAAATCTGTTCCCTTTTATTTAAGTATTTATTTAGTGCACAGTGTTTACTATGTGCCAACTGCCGCGCTATTATGCCCCCTGGTAATAACCAAACACAGCCTTTGCTTTCATGGGGTTTAGAGCCTGGGGAATGAAATAATCTGACAGACAGATAAGGTAATGATGCTATATTGTATGGGTAATAAAGGGTGCTATCGGAGCACAGGACAGGATGCTGTGAAGGCGACGTTTATGTCTAGGCCTAAGGATGTGTAGAAATCAGCTCGATAAGTGGGGACGTGGTGGTGGTGTGTAAGGAGGTGTTTCAAACCCAGGATGCAGTACTGGAATGACTTGGAGGTAAGAGATTTTAACATAATTTAAAGAGTAAAGGAATTTGGGTATTTGTGGAAAGCAGTTTTTGCGGGAAAGAGCAGAGACAATTGAAGCTGCAGATTTAAGAAGCAGCCAGATCATGGAGGGCCCAGGAAACCATGTTAAAGGATTTATCCTAAAGGAGACACCTGAAGAGGAGTGTCATTCAAAATATTTCACAACTTAGAAGGTTGGTATCAACCAATCAGAAGAGATGCTAGCCTGAGCAGTCCAATCAGAAAAGGCCAGCTTATCAATACCCTCGCTGTACGCTGGCTCAGTCGCAATAGGCAGTGTTACAGGAGAGTTTTGAGCAGCACCTGATTTCTCATTTAGAAAAGAAAAAACTCACTGCTTATAATGCGGCAAAGGGATTGGAGGGAAGTAGGAAGGAGGTATGACATCAGTTAGTGGGCTGGTCCACGCGTCATGCCCCAGGTGATTGACGGATGCAGCCCAGATCAGAGTGGAGTAACCAGAATGAAGACACAGACAGGTTCTAGAGACGTTTGGAAGGTAGAGTTAACAGGAGTTATTGACTGGGCTTCTGGTGAAAGCAAGAATAATCAGACTGACCAACTAAAAGAACGGCATCATTTACTAAGAGAACGCTGGAAAAAGAAAAAGATTCATTGACTTTTTTGTTTATTTGTGAGGGTGGGTGGAGGTGGGAGACAAGCCGTAACTCCAGTGTGACACAGGCTGACTCTGACCTGTCTGGGGGAAGCTGAGTCACGAGGCTGAGTTGGTTGTGCGGAAACCACGAGAGAGGTCTGAGCTGGAGATAAAGATTTGGGAGTAATCACCAGGAAGGGCAGAAAGAGAAGGTGAGGAAAGAGGGTGTGTAGAGTCAGAGGAGGGTGTCTGGAGCGGAACTCGGAAGACTAAGTACTTCCTTCCCAACTGACTTCAAACTTTTAACTCCAAAATTCTGCACATCTTTAAAAACTTGAAATGCTAAAATGAAAACTACTCTGTTGTTACACATTTTAAAGCCACTGCTATGCAGATCAGAATTTATAAGAATTGTGATTATCGCAAGTATCAAGTCTATCGAAAAAATCCAAACAAAATGTGAAAACATAAACCAACAAGAAACCAGACAGACTTCAAAAATGGCATAGGCAAATCCCGATTTTTTTTTCATATGAGCAGATAATTGGGAGGAAGCAGGTAAAATGAATCATAGCAACATCATAAATGTATTGTAAAAGTAATCCTAAATTCTGTGAAGCTTGGAGGTGAAAGAAGATTAAATACAGCTCAAGTACCATAATAATAAACAGTATTGTCTAGGACACATGTCATACTGCTGAACTGAATTATTTTAAAATATACACAATTAAAGGTATTCAAAAAATTTATTTTAATTCCAAAATCCCTCATGTTTATTTTCTCTAACTTTGAAAAAGATAGCGTTTTCTTTTCAAGAGACTCAGAAGGCCGCCATGTCTTTGATAGAGTTTGGCTTGAATATAAAAACAGCATCATTTTTTTAAATCTTAATATCTTTTTAAAATGAATATTACTTTCTGCAGAATACGCTACTGCCATAAGCATTTCTATTTGACCTTTAAAACGTGGCTTGGATGCCACTCTGTAAAGAGAGTTCACGAAGCATCAATTACTCTTTCGGTGATGGTCTACCATGGAAAGCACCAACTACTGGGACGTTAACTTCGTTCCCCAGAGACAAGACAAGCAAGTGTGAGCGGGACTAAGGCCCTCTGAAGGCCGCAGGGATGAAGGCGCCCGGGTGCAGGGCTCACACAGAGCCCGGCCTACCGCCTTGCTGAGGTAGCTGGCGCTGGTGTTCGTGCACCGCTGGCCCTCGCTGTTGCAGCAGCCGCCGCATCTGTAGACGGACACGCACGGAGGCTTGAAGAAGGTGTTAGTCGCTGCTCCGAACTCCTTCCCCACATCCACGCACACCTCCCGCGGCACGCACTGGGTCTTCCTCCACTCAGTATCGATACCTGTCGGGTCACAGGGAAGGCCGTGAGTCGCACAGAAGCCGCCAAGGCGGAGACACCCACAGTAGTTGGAAGCCACTCACATTTGATTTCAGAGTGAAGAGTTAAGTACAATGCATAACTTTAGAGGAATAGTTGATGGGATCCTACATCGCCCCGTGAATTGGAATAGGGTATAATCTTTAACAGAGCAGCTAGAGGTATTCTCTAAAAGAAAAAACAACTAACATCCAGACGCTTTCTCAAAATGAGAATAGAATATTGATTCTACGGCCCTTATGTTTGGTTTTCTTTACTTAAGAAAATGAACATTTAATAACATTTAAAATGTTAAATTAACATTTTAATATAAAACCCACAGAGACTCGTGATCATTTGCTATCATACGTAGCATTTTTGACGTCTCAGAGCAAACATGAACGTGTTTTTCTTTTTTAAACTGAGATGTAAATGAGATGATGGCTTTGGTTTTGGATTCAATTCAAAACTCATTTTCAGGCAGGCAATCTGGCAACCTCGGTAGTGTCCTGGTGATAGGTACTTGAAGTGAGAGGGTATTTTCCAGCAACTGGGACATGCATCCTGAACTTTAAGCTTTTTCAGGAAAGTCAAAATCTAGTCCTTTCATGCTCTCTCTTGGAATTCTGTTCCCAATGACTCAGTGCTTTACCTATAACACTGCTGACTCTTTAAAGACTGCATTAAAAATGATGTACTTCTTAAATGTCCTAGTTTATTTTCCCCCTATTTCCCTTAAAATAAAGTTTTTGGGAAAAAAAGATATAAACTACTGGTTATTCAACCATAAAACCATTTTGCTTGTTTGCTTTTGTTCTCAAAATAATTTGCAATCTCAAACCTTTACAGCAGTTAACATCCAACAACAGGAAGGAGTTAACGTTTTAAAAGTGTCCACCTATTTATGCTATGGCATTTTGTGCAACATCATAAGTTTTTGTGGTTGTAGCTTTACCAAAGTCCAGCTCTCAAGCAAGTTCCCTATGAAGCAACACAGAAGCAAATAGCAGTTCATAAGGTGATTTTGGATGATTTAGAAATTAAACATTTCTATATCCAAAGCTAAAGAAAATTTATGCGCAATTATTTTTATGATGCAGAATGTTTAAGTGATTAAACTGGTATAGTGTGTAAAATTTATCTGTATGTTTTAAAATTATTTCTGATGGGACATCACCTCAATTAAAAAAAAATTACAGTGTGTTGATATGCACGCACCTCCCTGTCTTTATTTTTCAAGAAATCATCTTAACCATGCACAGTGAAATCATAAAATTCTGTAGTTTGAAAATAATTCTTTATTTTCTGTTGTTTTATTTACTTTCGGCCCTAAAGGTGTTCAGTGGTATCACAAATGCTGAAATTAAAGGACCAGAGTGACAATTTTCCCTGGATTGATATATGAAGCTTACTATATATTTTCTTTCCCATACTTACTTTTTAAGATCTCTGCATTGTAGTGTGCTGCAGCAAATTTTAGAGTCCCTTCTGTTCTCGTATTGGCGTTGGCCTGTTCTTTACTGTGTTGCCAGCCACCTTTCCTTAACTGACACTTGTACATTTTCCAGGATTCAGGGTAGAGCAGAGTCATGAGCTCGTCTACACTGGACGCCGACCGCAGCTGCTCCTCCAGCTCTCTGCCTGCATAAGCCTGTCAAAGTGGCACGCAAGATCGGTTACCTGTCAGAGTAGGCATGTGGAACAGATGCACCAGAAAACCTTTAGCCTTGCTTCATATCTATCTACCTATACAAATAAATATATGTATATATACACACATATGTAATATATGCATTAGAAAACCTTTAGGCTTGTTATATATGTATAAATATATATGTATATATATTTATATATGTTATACATGCTAAATTTCTATTAAAATATTATTAATTTTCCCCAAATTAACTATTCTTGGTAAAATTACATTCATCTTTTAATTTGAATCAATACCACAATTAAAATGAAAGTAAACACCACAATTAAAATGTAAAATACATACTTAGTTGTTTTGTTTTGTTTTGTTTTGTTTGCGGTACGCGGGCCTCTCACTGTTGTGGCCTCTCCCGTTGCGGAGCACAGGCTCCGGACGCGCAGGCTCAGCGGCCATGGCTCACGGGCCCAGCCGCTCCGCAGCATGTGGGATCCTCCCGGACCGGGGCACGAACCCGCATCCCCTACATTGGCAGGCGGACTCCCAACCACTGCGCCACCAGGGAAGCCCCCTACTTGTCTTTTGATGGACAAAGTATGCATTTGGGGGACTTCATAACTAGAAACAGAATTGACAGTTCAGGAGGTATGTATTTATAAATACGGCCAAACCATTTTCCAAAGTGATTGCACCAACTGACAATTTATACTTCCGAGGGCTGCTCCCTGGCTCCATGCCCTTGCCCACAACTAGCAGTTTTTAAACTTTAGTCACTCTCATAAGTATGGGATACTAACTCATTGTGGTTTTAATGAGTAATGCCTGGAGGACTGATGACATTGAACACTCTTTCATTTTATTTGGACACTGGGTTACCCTCTCTTGAGATGTGCCAATTAAAAGGTTTTGATCCATTTCTGTTGGCTGTTTTATTTGTCGTTGATTTATAAGAGTAAAATGTATTCTGGATACAGGTTCTTTGTCAAATATGTGTATTGCAAACATCTTCCACTAGGAAACTTGTAATTTTACTCTTTCAATGGTGTTTTTTGATGAAGTAAAATTCTTAATATTAATGATGTTTGAACTTTTCTTTATGGTCAGTGCTTTTGGTGTATTTAAAAAAAATCTTTACCACAAAGTCATGAAAATATTATCTTATGTTGTCTTCTAGAATCTTTATTATTTTACTTTTCAAACGTGGACCTACGATTAACTTAGACTTGATTTTTCAGTATAGTGTGAGGTAGAGGTCCTGATTCTTTTTTTTCCCCACATCTAATTTTAATGGAAAGCCCACACTTTTGCCATAGCGCTGCACTAGTTCCTTTTTGTGAATCATGTGACTGTTTACATTGGGTCTGCTTTGGAACTTTCATTCCATTGGTCTTTTTTCTTTTTTAAAAAATTATTTATTTATTATTTATTTATTTGATTTTGGCTGCATTGGGTCTTCGTTCCTGCGCGCGGGCTTTCTCTAGTTGTGGTGAGCGGGGGCTACTCTTCATTGCGGTGCGCGGGCTTCTCATTGCAGTGGCTTCTCTTTGTTGCGGAGCACGGGCTCTAGAGTGCAGGCTCAGTAGTTGTGGCTCGCAGGCTCTAGAGCACAGACTCAGTAGTTGTGGTGCACAGGCTTAGTTGCTGTACGGCATGTGGGATCTTCCTGGACCAGGGCTCGAACCTGTGTCCCCTGCATTGGTTTACATTAGGCACTCAAGGATAGCAATAGTTTAATAATAGTAGTAGTGGTGGTAATAGCAGTAAACATGTGGGCAATAATTATATTAAGGGATATTCATTAAACTCCATAAAAGGTTCAGTTCTCAAAGCATACTTTAACATTAATTCCTATTCACTTAAAACCTGTGTTCCTTGTGAAATATCGTTTTCTCCCATCATGTCTACACAGTACTTAAAATCACATAATGCATGCACAGAGACACATTTCTAACAAAATATCTAACTGAATTCTGATTTTTCTAGGACAGATCATGTTTTGGAGAACCACACATACCTCATATAGAATAACACTAAGAACGTGTTTGGGGCACAGATATACCTGCGTTTGAATCTCACCTTTTCCACTTACTATGAGTGTGACCTTTGAGGCTCATTTTCCCCTGTGAAATGTGACAACTGCTGTAAAAATGAGCTACTTTGAAATAAATTATGTAAATAGCCCAGTGCTTATTTATAGTAGGTGTTTCATACGTGTAGAAAATGCTGATATTAATAATACCCCAAGCCTCTGGTTTCCCATTTATAAATGTAGATATTAACATGTATCGTGCAAAGCTTCTGTGTATGTAAATAAGACAGTATTTGGAAAGGTAAAGCACATAGGAAGAAGGCTGGTACACTGAGCAGTCACTTGTCCCTAATAAGATGTTCAAAATACCAAAGGAAAAATTTTATGCTTTTACAACTTTTACTGAATGACTACTCTGTGCCAAAGACTGTTCTAGGCATGCTAGTTATAACCAAGATTTCACTGAGTTTACCTGCTAGAAATGATACATAATTTTTTGAGGGCTGAGAAAATTGTAAGATCCTCAAACTTGCTTTTTTCCAAAGAATTTGCTAATTTTAAGGCATACCTGTTTTGTATATTGCAATTAATTCCAGATTAAACTTTTTCTTCCTTACGTGCTTCTATGTCTAAAAGATTCCAGATTATTTACCAAAGTGTCGGGGGGGGGGGGGGAATTTGTTGCTATGAAACAATGTTGAGTAAAGCAAAGTTGACTTATTTAACCAGAAGTACTGTATCTGAAAACACAAAAATTTCATTTTGCATTTTTACTAACCTTTGAGCTGCTAAATTTCTCTTTACAATTAAAACCCATTCAAGGATTTTTTTCAAAATAGCAAAAGCATAAATTCTAAGCATGCTTTTATTTATAAATTCATTTACTCAACTACCTATTTTTCTTTGTACTGATTTTGGACCACAGTTGCACTCTGGCTCTGGAAGGGGTGTGTGTGTGTGTGTGTGAGAGTGTGTGAGTCTGTGTGACAGTGTGTGTGTGTGAGAGAGTGCATGTGTGTGTGTGTGTGTGTGTGTGTGTGTGTGTGTGTGTGTGTGGTGGGGTATGCTGAGCATACACACTCAGTAGGTAACCGAGCGAGAAGAATGATGAGAGTCTGCTGCCACGTGGAGTTCAGCGTTCCGGATCTGGAATGTTTTCTGGGGGCAGGATCTCTCAGTTTTGGGGGAACCACAGCCATTCCCTTATCAAGCCAGGTACTCCTAGATCCCCAACTGCTTACTTCAGAAACAACTCCGCTCAACCCTGATGAAGTTCTCAGTAGTCTTCCTTAGGGCGTTAGCCAGTGTCAGAATAAGTCTTCCTTTAACAGTGCTCACCACCAGTTCATTTATCCCATGCTGGTTTATTCCCATGCTAATTTCAAACCATCTCCACTTACTTCCATTCCCTCATTCCTGCATTCAGTGGACAAACCTACCTCACACTTTGTAAAGAAAACAGATGTTAAAAGAGCAACTCAGACAAAAAGCGAGTAAAATGCTTCTCATCCTCTCCAAAGCTAGCAACCCGGGCTTCCCTGGTGGCGCAGTGGTTGAGAGTCCACCTGCCGATGCAGGGGACATGGGTTTGTGCCTCGGTCTGGGAGGATCCCACATGCCGTGGAGCAGCTGGGCCCGCGAGCCATGGCCGCTGAGCCTGCGCATCCGGAGCCTGTGCTCCACAACGGGAGAGGCCACAGCAGTGAGAGGCCCGCGTACC
>NW_006773710.1:1115324-1116102 GCF_000442215.2 Lipotes vexillifer
AAAAAAAAAAAAAAAGCTAGCAACCCTACAGGTGCTTGGAACCATCCTGTTCTAGCAATACTACTCCTCTTGTTCAGCCTTTCTCTCTCTCTCTTTCTCTCTACCGTAGTGTTCCTATTAGCATAGGAAACTGTGGTTCTCCCAGATTTTAAAAAATAAACACAAACAAAAGCATCAACAAGCAGAAGAAAACCCTGTGTAAGCCCACATCCCTACTGAGCTATTGCCATTGTTCTGTTCTTCACAGCTTCCATTTTGGAATGTTCTGTCTGTATCTGGGCTTTTCCTACCTCCTAATCACTTGTCAAGGCTCCCACAGTTAACCCACTGGAACTGGCTTCCCACAGCTTCTGTGCGAACCCTCTGTACCCCCCCATACTTCACCTCCGCCCTGCGATCACCTGCTCTTGTTCCAAAACCATGAGTTCTTTTTCTCCCTGAGTCACACTTTTCTGCTATTCCTTCTCCTTTAGCGCCTGTTATTATCAGTAACCTTTGCTGACTTCTCTGATACGTAATCCTGAATGTTTGCGTTCTCAGGGCTCAGAAATAGTTCCCTTACATCCTCCTTACACTTCTTTCTGAGTATCGTCATCCATTCCCAACCCTGAAAAAACGATTAGGTTTCTTAAGGTCTCATTCTTAACACATCTAAAACGGAATTGATGAATTTCCTCTCCAAATGCATTTCCTCCTGGGTTTTTCCCAGTTCATTAAAACTTACTAACCTATTGCTCATTCAAGAGTCTGGGAATTAACACTTATTATCTCTCTTTCC
>NW_006773710.1:1116799-1123305 GCF_000442215.2 Lipotes vexillifer
TTCCCCTTACTCCTAAATATAATGTATCAGCCAGTACTAATAATCTTACCTCTAAAATATAGCAATTTTTCTCCATGTCCTTTGCTGACCTCCTAGTTTCCGCCACCAATATCTCTCGCCTGATTTATTGCATTACCTTCATAACTGATTTTCTCAGCTGCTCTGTTTACCCCTCCAATGGACTCTCCACCCACAAATCACAACAATCCTTGAAAAACACTCATTGATGGAATGATCCCACTCACCCAGGTTTCAGTGGCTTAGACAACAGATAAAATCCAATCTAAGGCCCTGAGCATCTGACTCCCATCAATGCTCCAATCTCATCTCATACCATTCCCGCCCTCAGTCATAGAACATTGGTATCTCCAAAATGCCAAGCTTTTTTCAAGTTTAAAACCTCAGAAAAATCTGTTCCATTCCTAAAATTGTATTTCGAGGCACTATACACGGGTGGTGCTTTCTCTTCATTGAGGCTTCAACTGTAAGGTCACATAATTACTGCAGCTTTCCATCCACTGTAACTAAATAACCTAATTGACATAAACTATTTCAGCACCTTTTTGTTTCCTCCATATTACTTCAGACATTGCAAACACTAGCTTATTTACTCTTATTTACTCCCTTGCATGCCTGTCTTATTGCCTACCGTCTACTACCTTTGTAGGCTGGCATATGGAATTTAGTCAAAGAATAAATGAAAGAGTAGGATAGGTTAAAATCAGTTTCCTGTCATTTTTCATGACACGGAAGAACTCTCTAAATAATGCTTTCCTAAAACCAAAGAGAAACGTTAGAAAAATATTTAAATGTAATTTAACTCAAATCTTATTAAAATGGCCCCAAAGTAATTATTGATAATGATGTATTTTTTTTCTTAAGATGACAAAGGTATCATTTAGGAAATTGTTTCCTGTTTAATCTGAATCAAGGAATAAGAAAATAAACACAATTTTCTTTTTAAAAATAATATTGAAAAACAGTACAAGATTTTTATTTTAACTATTTCAACATTTAATATTTAAACTCTGACAAGGTTAAGTCAATGGTAGATAGTAAACATAGGAAATCCACAACACTTTAATCTGAATATTTTTCTCTACCTTATTTTCACACTCAAAAATCAAGTATGGAGAGGGAAAAAATTTTAAATCAGGAATACAAGAAAGACAGAAAGAAGGAAAAAAAGAAAGTCTGATCCACACAGACTTCATGAAAAGTAACAAATGTGTATTCATGAAAAGATAAATAAATGAATATTGGGTTAAGAAGATCCTATTCATTTTATATTTTAAGTGGAAATTTTTTAAGCACTTAATTGCATTTTCCCCCTTGAGGTAATGCAAAGTGAATTAAAGCACATGGCCTCAGAAATACATTCTGAAGTCAGTAGTTTGGGGCATGAACAGGAAAGACAGAATTATGTTGTAACTGAAACATTACACTTTTAGCTCCTTTTTGCCTCACATCATAAAGGTTATCAAAAGCATTGCAGAGCTCTATAAGGCTGCCATTCATTTTATTCCTTAAACTCAGGGATCTAAAGTCCAGGACCTTGGAGAACGATCTTCCTTTCACCATCTCTGTATCTCTAGTACACAGAGCCTTACTGGACTGTCACGTACCCTGTCTGGCCCTAACCTCTTATTGGCTAGAAAAAGTAATAGAAGTTTACAACTATCTCCATTTCATCAGAATGGAAGTCCTGCCACCCACAAAACAAAGGTGAAAAGGACATAAGGACAGAGGTGCTTGCCAAAGACCCAAAGCAAATGAAAAAAGCAAAATCAACAACCACAAAGTTCATAGAAAATTTAGGGGTAAGGACCATGAGTTCAGTATCAGTGAGAATTAAATATTTAATTTATATAGCCTTCCCCTTGCGATGGTAAAATATGATTAGACATAACATTTCTAATGTGTCGATTCTTATATCAGTCAATGAGCATAAGCAGTCATGGGTCATGACAAATATAAGATGAAGTAATATAAACACCTGCCATCTAGTTGGTTTTAGTTTTTCCGATAGATCTGATGCCTCTACACACATTTTTTTAAGTTTACTAACGATATTTATTGGCATCAGAGCTAAAACCAAGTTGGTCATGAATGAAAAATTAATCTTTCAACTTCTAGTTAAATTTGGCAGATTCAAAGCAATCGTACAGCTCTGCTTTCCTCCCCAGAGCTTCACCCTCAAGTAGAGGTAACGTATTATGAGCACAGAGGTAAAAAGAACAGGATAGGAGAGCATGGTAGATGAAAGATACTGATGTTTTTTTAAGATAAATACATAGAAGTGTTATCAAAGGAGACAGAGATGAAAACCATGTGCCTAGAGCTGGGAAGAAGCAAGTCATTTCATGCCTCAGATCCACAAATATATTTACTCACAGGTACTTGGCTAAACAGAGGTGAAGAAACAGGTAAACACGGGGAGACTGGTTGAAGTTAACGTAAAGACCAAATTTAGCCCTCAGATACTCCATTTATCCCCTCCATCCAGTCAAGCAAATAAATCTTTGAAATCCTAGCCTGATCCTAGAGGCTCATTCCAGGGAGAAACTGAAAGAGAGAGCTCCAAACCCAGGGTCACGAGGAGAGCAAAAAGCAGGACAAGACTTACTGAAAAGAAGACAGAACTAAGGAAAAGCCTACACAGAAAACAGTAAATTTTCAAGCTCCTTACTTTGCTTGGTCCCCATCCTGGCTGGCAGCCGGACTCACACACCCTCAGTAGCCGTCCACCACCGTGCACACCTACCCCCGCCCACTGAAGTCATAGAATGTTTTTTCTCTGGAGAGTCTCTGTGGCCACAGGGAAAAGATTGCTTACAGAGATGTCTCCCCCAGTGAGGAAAAAAAACCCCAGATGTCTACCCACTCGCTCTATATTAAATCCTATCAGTTGACTAGCTCCACACCCAGACGGAACTTCTACTGATTTTTTTCAGTGATTCAGCCTTAAATATAAACAATAACAACAGCAAAGGATGGTAAGAAATTTGAGGGAAATCTCCAATGTAACAAAAAGAGGAATAAAACAAACAAATGGAATCTAACAAAACCAGAAAATACGGGAAGTAGAAGAACCCTTAAAGAAAAACCCTATAATATTTTCAGATATTAGAGAAGACATTATGAAACATCAACAGCAGAAGAAATAATACCAAACTTACACAAACACTTTGAAAAAATAAAGTAGGAAAAATACACATACCATCTTATTCGATGAAGCCGTTATTACTGACACCAAAGTGAGATAAACACATACAGGCAAAACAATTTCTTAGAGGCGTATTTTTTCTTCAGGCATTTAAGCAATATTTTTAAATTCATCTCTTGGCTCCTGATTATTCACTTTTTTAACATGTGGCAATTGTAGTTATCACTATTCAACAAGTACTTAAGTTACTGTGTACGCGAGACTATTCTCTTTGTGGACATGGAGTCTGGTAATTTGAGAGCTACTGGGCATTGAAACCTGGACTACTCATTTATATTTGCACAGTGAGGGAGACGGGAAAATGTCCACGTGAAAACCCAGTTTCTAGCGTGTGCGACAAAGGATGAAAAGAGAAGACTACGGGAGGACCCATTTTGAGGGTGAATACTGATTCCGGTCAGAATGGCCATCATCAAAAAATCTACAAACAATAAATGCTGGAGAGGGTGTGGAGAAAAGGGAACCCCTCTTGCACTGTTGGTGGGAATGTAAATTGATACAGCCACTATGGAGAACAGTATGGAGGGGCCCTAAAAAACTAAAAATAGAACTACCATATGACCCAGCAATCCTGCTACTGGGCATACACCCTGAGAAAACCATCATTCAAAAAGAGTCATGTGGGCTTCTCTGGTGGCGCAGTGGTTGAGAGTCCACCTGCCGATGCAGGGGACATGGGTTCGTGCCCCGGTCCGGGAAGATCCCACATGCCGCGGAGCGCCTGGGCCCGTGAGCCATGGCCACTGAGCCTGTGCGTCCGGAGCCTGTGCTCCGCAATGGGAGAGGCCACAACAGTGAGAGGCCTGTGTACCCCCAAAACAAAAACAAAAACAAAAAAAGAGTCATGTACCACAATGTTCATTGCAGCTCTATTTACAATAGCCAGGACATGGAAGCAACCTAAGTGTCCATTGACAGATGAATGGATAAAGAAGATGTGGTACATATATACAATGGAATATTACTCAGCCATAAAAAGAAACGAAATTGTGCCATTTGCAGAGACGTGGATGGACCTAGAGACTGTCATAGAGAGTGAAGTAAGTCAGAAAGAGAAAAACAAATCTTGTATATCGCTTTTATGTGGAATCTAGAAAAATGGTACAGATGAACTTACTTGCAAAGCAGAAATACAGACACAGATGTAGAGAACAAACGTATGGATACCAAGGTGGGGGAGGGTGGGATAAACTGGGAGACTGGGATTGACATATATAAATTACTAGGCATAAAATAGATAAATAATGACAACCTACTGTATAGCACACAGAACTCTACTCAGTGATCTGTGGTGACCTAAATGGGAAGGAAATCTAAAAAAGAGGGGATATGTGTATACATATAGCTGATTCACTTTGCTGTACAGCAGAAATTAACATAACATTGTAAAGCGACTATACTCCAATACAAGTTAATAAAAAAACGAAACAAAAAAAAGATTCATTTTAGACATGCTAGTTGGGAAGCATTTAATACATCCATGTGGAAATGAGGTGGCAGTATGATATATGGTTCTACTGATCAGGAGAAGCCCATCCTGTAAATTTAAATATGACAGCTGTCTATGTGTCTGGTTGGAAAATGAAGCCATGTGTGCGGTTAAGAAAGTACAGAGTGAGCAGAGAGCTGCACAGAACCAAGTTTGGGGAGCTACAACCTGACATTCAGAATCTAGAGGATGAACCAGTGAAATAGCCAAAGGAGAGGCAGAAAGAGGTATGGTCATGGAATCGAAAGATAAGAGAGTGTTTCTGGAGGGAGGGAATAGTTTAAAATGGAAGTCTAAGGCTTCCCTGGTGGCGCAGTGGTTGAGAATCTGCCTGCCAATGCAGGGACACGGGTTCGGGCCCTGGTCTGGGAAGATCCCACATGCCGCGGAGCAACTAGGCCCATGAGCCACAACTACTGAGCCTGCGTGTCTGGAGCCTGTGCTCCGCAAAAAGAGAAGCCGCGATAGTGAGAGGCCCGAGCACCCTGGTGAAGAGTGGCCCCCGCTCGCCGCAACTAGAGAAAGCCCTCGCACAGAAACAAAGACCCAACACAGCCAAAAATAAAATAAATAAAAATTTAAAAAGCTAAAAAAAAAAAAAGAAAAGGAAGTCTAATTCTTCTGCACACTTTGTAAGATGACAACCAGAAAGCTGCATCACTGGGCACTTGAGCGAGGGTGGTGACTGGTCTAGCAGCGTGCAGAAAACAGGTGGACGAGACAGAGAGGTGGTGAGTCATTGATTGATGTCTAACCCAAGAGATTGAGAATTTTCCTAACCAGTTCTTTCTAATTTGTTAAAAGAATGAACTTGGGTTTGGGGGTCTCTGAGATATAGTGAGGAACC
Source organism: Lipotes vexillifer (assembly GCF_000442215.2). NCBI lineage: Eukaryota > Metazoa > Chordata > Mammalia > Artiodactyla > Lipotidae > Lipotes > Lipotes vexillifer. The sequence goes on from NW_006773710.1 coordinate 1,122,362, forward strand.
CTGACAAGAAAGAGACTACTAAAAATGCACCTGCAGGAGGTTTTCAAGGGAGCCAAATATTAATAACAATCACAAAATCCAAATCCGAGATTCTCCAGTTTTTGAGAATAGACTTTGAAACTGCCTCACCTTCTAGAGGAATCCATGAAAGTGGCTGAAAAAGGCATGAACACATAACTTAAACATATCTGATAAAGCTCATTCCAAAATATAAAAATTTCCATTCAAATTCAATGGTAAGAAAACAACAACAAAAATGGGCAAAAGATCTGATCAGACACCTAACCAAAGAAGATTACCAGATGGCAAATAATTGCATGAAAAAATGCTCGACATCATTGATTATCAGGGAAATGTCCTTAAAACCTTCACAAGATGCCACTTCACATCCATTAGAATGGATAAAATTTTAAAAAATACAATACTAAGTGCTAACAAGTATGTGGAGAGACTGGAATCTCATATCTCAGAAGGAAATGTAAAATTGTACAGCCACTTTGTAAAAACCGTTTGGTGGTTTCCTATAAAGTTAAACATGCTTAGCAGCCATCCCACTCCAAGATACTTATTTGAGACACAAATTTAAGTTCACATAAAAATTTATACACATGCATTTATAGAGAGTTTATTCATAATCATGAAAACTGAAAACAATGCAAATGTCCTTTAACAGGGTAGATGGATACAACTATGATACACCCATACAACGGAATATTATTTCAGCAATAAAAAGGAACTACTGGGCTTCCCTGGTGGCGCAGTGCTTGAGAGTCCGCCTGCCGATGCAGGAGACGCGGGTTCGTGCCCCGTTTCGGGAAGATCCCACATGCCGCGGAGCGGCTGGGCCCGTGAGCCATGGCCACTGAGCCTGCGCGTCCGGAGCCTGTGCTCCGCAAATGGGAGAGGCCACAACAGTGAGAGGCCCGCATAACGCAAGAAAAAAA
>NW_006773710.1:1123452-1137872 GCF_000442215.2 Lipotes vexillifer
AAAAAAAAAAAAAAAAAAAAAAAAAAGGAACTACTGATATTTGCAACAATATAGAGAAATCTCAACTAAATTATAATGAGTAAAAGAAGCCAGACTCAAAAGGCTCCTTGCTGTATGATTCTCTTTATATAACATCCTGAAACAGGCAAACCTATAGGGAGCAGATCTGAGCAGTGGTTGCTAAAGGCTGGAGGTGGAGAAAAAGGTTGACTCCAAAGTGGTCCAAGGCAACAATTTTTGGAGAGGGTGCTGACTGAATTACTCTACATCTTGACTGTGTCAGTGGTTAACACATGTATATAATTTATCAAAACTCACTATAAAGGGTGAATTTCTCTATATGTAATTATATCTTAATTAAAAAGAATGGAACCTAAATCTAACTAAAATTTAAATATACGTAAACTGAAGGCTAAAGTAAAATTTTAATCATCAAAGTACTTACACCAATAGAAACTAACAGGTCAGTTTAAAGCAGAAACACAACCTTAACACTACTGTTTTTTTCTTTAAAAAGTTAAATATATAATTTCCTTTTTCCTAGAAAAAACTGTTTGGTACACACAGGACTTCATGAGATTCCTCTTCTTTTTTCATTTCAAATAGTATGATTTTACCTTCTGAGTTGAGAGCAATATTGTACTATCTTGCAGGACTTGAGAAAAGTGGTAAATAAACTACAGTCAAATTTGGGCTTTGTTTCTAGTTACTAGCTAAGCAACTTTGGAAGAGTTACTAAAATTCTCTGGGTTTGTTTTCCCATTAAAAAGATACTGATTGGGGCTCCCCTGGTGGCGCAGCGGTTGAGAGTCCGCCTGCCAACGCAGGGGACACGGGTTCGTGCCCCGGTCCGGGAAGATCCCACATGCCGCAGAGCGGCTGGGCCCGCGAGCCATGGCCACTGAGCCTGTGCGTCCGGAGCCTGTGCTCCACAACGGGAGAGGCCACAACAGTGAGAGGCCCGCATACCGCAAAAAAAAAAAAAAAAAAAAGATACTGATTTTAATACTTGTATACAAAGCTGTTCTATTGATTTGTTTTTATGGACACATGCAAAGTACGATTAAGTAAAAGATTGAATAAGAAAGTCTACTTCGGGTTTAGGTGAAAACTACATGGTGGTCTGCTACATTATCATCTGTAATTTTAGCAAATATTTTATAATTTAAAAACATTTAATAGTTATAATAAATGAGTTATATTGTGCTCAATACAAGCGCTCAATAAATAGAAGGAACTATCGCATTCTTATGTTAGAAAACCCATCTTTAGACTGGTAACAAAAAATGCACAACAATTTCTAAAAAAAACGTGATGGTTATAATTTTAACTAAAAACAACTACTTTTACAAAACCTAATTTGTAGTCAGCATTGACTAATTACTTTTAGGAAAAGTGAGTGAAAGGAATTTGTAGACTATAAGAAACAGGTAAAAATTGCAAAAGTAGGAGAAACCTAAAGGAGTATAAAATTATTTGAAAAGAAAATGTTTAAAATAAATATAATATGTTGTCTGTATGTATATATATGTAAACATATTCATTATAAATTATATAGTCACATGCAAAGTTTAGGATGTCATTAATAAAATGGTTGTGGAGAAATGTTTACCCAACTTCTAAGTATGTGGACTTATAATAATAATTTTAAGAAAATATTAAAGACGATCATTTTATGGCTGTACAAAGGCAGAAATTTAAGAAATATAATCTGAAAACATTGTCAGTTTCTTCCTTTTCCTTTAAACTATTGGCAAGGCAACTATTTCTGATTTTGCTAAAGATGTCATCTGTAGCTGTTGAAGGGGCCATTCCTTGCTTGGGAAGAGTTTCCAGTGGATTCCTCTGTAATGGAATTTTGCTGTTTATTTTTCAATCTACAGGGAATCTGTTTTCTGGCAATATTCAGTTCTCTCTTCTCTTGGAGCTTCTTCCTACTAACTCTAAATAGATTCAAATACACCTTTCAATTCTCCAACTTCTATTAACAGTTCTCAAAACTAGTCTTTCGGGTACAATGAAAATCTGTCTTTCATTCTTTATTTTTCTTCACATATTTTTCAAACATCATTCTCTCTTACCCAACACTTTTATCCACACTTTCAGGATCAAAAATAAGATTGCTTTGTAATCTTTCTACTTCATCTTGGTAAAACTGGTGACTGCATGTATTTTACTTTAACAATTTAAATTTCAACAGTATAAAATAACTTGCATTATTCAGAACAGTGAAAATCTTTTGCATGTAAAAAGATAGAACTCTGACTCATAGGTTTTTGACCCAGTTCTATTCTTTATATATTATAAGACAGAAAAGAAAAAGAAACAAAATATTAGTAGATACATAGCACCACTACCTTTTCTTTTTCTTCAGCACTGGATGCTTTGGACAGAGGTCTTAAAGGAAATCTTCCCAGAAACTAAATTCTTATCTTTGCCTATTTTGGTGCATAGGAATTCAGTGGAGCAAGAGATTGTGAAACATATAAGAGCTTGCAATTGCAGGCTTATGAATGCTGACACTTTGAATACCATGAGGTTTAATCTTGGGGGACCTAATACTGACCTACAAGTGTGAAGGGACATTGGGCCAAATAGCATCACACCTACTGCTTCAGGAGGTGCTTGCCATTTGGCTCAGTTCCAAAATTACTATTGTTTCCGTGAGGTATGTAAAATTCTTTCTCATAGTCTTTTGAAATCTATCTTATGTAAACTGGCACATTTAAATAGCTCTCTGTAATATGGAAAATAGCAAAGGCTTAGGAAATTAATTGGTCTTAACTGAAAAGGGGGTACCTGTTTATTCAAAAATGGATTTACTTCCATTCTTTCCTGCTAGAGCAAAGGCACCATCTCCCCCTTTGAGGATCATCTCCTCTAGGGAGATTTATGCCTTAATTTTTGTAAGCAGAGAATTCTGTAAGGGCTCCAGCTCTGGAAATTTTTTCTTGAATGAGAAGAAAAATATTGGAATAATTTGCACCTAAATCACTAATACAAAAATAAAAGACTGCATGCTTTTAGACAATAGATAGCTTTGAATTTCATTATTTGTTAAAGTTCACCCACATTTCAAGTAAGGTTTTCATAGTAAAGTGACCATATTTTGTTTAATTAGCCTATAGATACATTTTGTGGTGTTTTCTCTCTCATTGTAACTTTAAATAACTATTACTCTGTCCATGCACTCAATATATAAGTTAAAAGCCTAGATTTTAGACCTAGCCTTAGAGGTAAAACTCAGCTGCATATACATTATTTAGTCTCTTTGTGCCTCAATTAATTCTACTGTAAAAAGGATATAATAAACGCAGCTGCCTCACAACTTGTGATGATTAAAAGAGATGATGTGCATTAGAATTCAGTGTAATTCTTGGTATACATAACAAACACTGTGTAAGTATGAAACTATGTTCTCTGAGGCTGCGAGAGAAGTATGTACTTTAAAGTTAAACTTATACACATATAAGGAATGAAAGATTATCTTGGATATAAAAATTCATTTCAATGAGAATATCTTTTGTTGTGATTTTTAAAATGCTTCTTCTTTTACAAAATGGTTAAGTATTTTGTGACTGCTTCAAGATTTTTCATATTCCTAAATGGGGTACTGTTAACCAAATTAAAAACAATTCTTAGCTAAACACACAGACATAGAAGAAACACACAGAAGAAAACTATAGACTAAATATTTATTAGTAAGCTACACAGTGAATCATAACTCATTTTATTTTTAAGGATGCATTTTAAAATAATGATTCTTCTAGTTCAACAAATGATAATTGTTTTTTTAAAAAACTCTTCTTAAAAAAATCTAATGTATCAGTATACAAATTCTAAATTGTTATACAAAACATGTATTATTTACAAACCTGAGTGGTAGTATTAATTAAAAGACCACACAGTTTGTTACATTAATTAACACCCTAACACGTAAACCAACATTGAAAAAGAAATGTAAATGAACATAAAAATTTACTAAAGGGGAGGGAATTATTATAAAGTTTGAAAGTATTCTATAATTGTTAATTTAACATAAAATGTTAAACGTGAGATGTTTTTCAGATCAATAAGATCTAGATTAATCCAGAATTTATTGTGTTCCTAAAAAAAGAATTCATCTTTTAGCATTCATCTAATACTCATAATTAAAAATTATTTGAAAAGGAGAAATACCTTCCTTCATCTAATAAAAAAAGGCCACAAATAACAATGTAGTGTTCTGAACAGAATAATCATAAAGATAGTCCAGTTATAAAACTTTTATATGATAGCTTTGCTTTTTTCCCAAAAAAACACTACCTGGGAAATCACATCAATTCCTTATAATTTATTTTTCACATTTTATTCCTTAGTGGCTATTAAAAAGTAATCCGTGAGTCCCATTATATGTAATTACATTATATTACTAAATTTAGTTGAAAACGTATTTCTATATCTTTATAAGCTGCAGATGCGGAAAGCAGAAAATGAGCAGAATGTTTCGAAAACTTTGAGAGATACTGTTCCACATTCTGTAGCTGCTGAATAAGTTTATTGATTTTGAGGATGATAAATTGAACAAAAGTCTATAATGTCCACTTGAGAGTAAGATGCTCAACTAAGGCAAATGGTGGGAATACACCTCAGCTCGAGAAGAAGGTTTTAAAATACTTTAAGAAAAGACCAATAAAACTGAAAGCTCGTTCTTTGAGAAGATAAACAAAACTGATAAACCATTAGCCAGACTCATCAAGAAAAAAAGGGAAAAGACTCAAATCAACAGAATTAGAAATGAAAAGGAGAAGTAACAACTGACACTGCAGAAATACAAAGGATCATGAGAGATTACTACAAGCAACTATACGCCAATAAAATGGACAACCTGGAAGAAATGGACAAATTCTTAGAAAAGCACAACCTTCCGAGACGGAACGAGGAAGAAATAGAAAATATAAACAGACCAATCACAAGCACTGAAATTGAAACTGTGATTAAAAATCAACCAGGGCTTCCCTGGTGGTGCAGTGGTTGGGAGTTCGCCTGCCGATGCAGGGGACACTAACAACTGACACTGCAGAAATACAAAAAATCATGAGGGATTACTACAAGCAACTCTATGCCAATAAAATGGACAATCTGGAAGAAATGGACAAATTCTTAGAAATGCACAAACTGCCAAGACTGAATCAGGAAGAAATAGAAAATATGAACAGACCAATCACAAACACTGAAATTGAAACTGTGATTAAAAATCTTCCAACAAACAAAAGCCCAGGACCAGATGGCTTCACAGGCGAATTCTATCAAACATTTAGAGAAGAGCTAACACCTATTCTTCTCAAACTCTTCCAAAATATAGCAGAGGGAGGAACACTCCCAAACTCATTCTACGAGGCTATCACCACCCTGATACCAAAACCAGAAAAAGATGTCACAAAAAAAGAAAACTACAGGCCAATATCACTGATGAACATAGACGCAAAAATCCTCAACAAAATACGAGCAATCAGAATCCAACAGCACATTAAAAGGATCATACACCATGACCAGGTGGGGTTTATCCCAGGAATGCAAGGATTCTTCAATATACGCAAATCAATCAATGTGATATACCATATTAACAAACAGAATAATAAAAACCATATGATCATCTCAATATATGCAGAAAAAGCTTTTGACAAAATTCAACACCCATTTGTGACAAAAACCCTCCAGAAAGTAGGCATAGAGGGAACTTACCTCAACATAATAAAGGCCATATATGACAAACCCACAGCCAACATCGTTCGCAATGGTGAAAAACTGAAAGCATTTCCACTAAGGTCAGGAACAAGACAAGGTTGCCCACTCTCACCACTCTTATTCAACATAGTTTTGGAAGTTTTAGCCACAGCAATCAGAGAAGAAAAGGAAATAAAAGGAATCCAAATCGGAAAAGAAGAAGTAAAGCTGTCACTGTTTGCAGATGACATGATACTATACATAGAGAATCCTAAAGATGCTACCAGAAAACTACTAGAGCTAATCAATGAATTTGGTAAAGTAGCAGGATACAAAATTAATGCACAGAAATCTCTGGCATTCCTATATACTAACCTAATGATGAAAAATCTGAAAGTGAAATTAAGAAAACACTCCCATTTACCTTGCAACAAAAAGAATAAAATACCTAGGAGACAAAAGACCTGGATGCAGAAAACTATAAGACACTGATGAAAAAAATAAAGATGATACAGACAGATGGAGATATATACCATGTTCTTGGATTGGAAGAATTAACATTGTAAAAATGACTACACTACCCAAAGCAATCTACAGATTCAATGCAATCCCTATCAAAGTATCAATGATATTTTTCACCAAACTAGAACAAAAAATTTCACAATTTGTATGGAAACACAAAAGACCCCAGATAGCCAAAGCAATCTTGAGAAAGAAAATCGGAGCTGGAGGAATCAGGCTCCCTGACTTCAGACTATACTACAAAGCTACAGTAATCAATACAGTATGGTAGTGACACAAAAACAGAAATATAGATCAATGGAACAGGACAGAAAGCCCAGAGATAAACCCACGCACATATAGTCACCTTATTTTTGATAAAGGAGGCAAGAATATACAATGGAGAAAAGACAGCCACTTCAATAAGTGGTGCTGGGAACACTGGACTGATTTACATCAGTCCATGTAAAAAATGAAATTAGAACACTCCCTAACACCATACCCAAAAATAAACTCAAAATGGATTTAAGACCTAAATGTAAGGCCAGACACCATCAAACTCTTAGAGGAAAACATAGGCAGAACACTCTATGACATAAATCACAGCAAGATCCTTTTTGACCCACCTCCTAGAGAAATCGAAATAAAAACAAAAATAAACAAATGGGACCTAATGAAACTTAAAAGCTTTTGCACAGCAAAGGAAACCATAAACAAGACGAAAAGACAACCCTCAGAATGGGAGAAAATATTTGCAAATGAAGCAACTGACAAAGGATTAATCTCCAAAATTTACAAGCAGCTCATGCAGCTCAATATCAAAAAAACAAAGAACCCAACCCAAAAATGGGCAGAAGACCTAAATAGACATTTCTCCAAAGAAGATATACAGATTGTCAACAAACATATGAAAGGATGCTCAACATCACTAATCATTAGAGAAATGCAAATCAAAACTACAATGAGGTATCACCTCACACGAGTCAGAATGGCCTTCATCAAAAAATCTACAAACAATAAGTGCTGGAGAGGGGATGGAGAAAAGGGAACTCTCTTGCACTGTTGGTGGGAATGTAAATTGATACACCCACTATGGAGAACAGTATGGAGGTTCCTTAAAAAACTACAAATAGAACTACCATACAACCCAGCAATCCGACTACCGGGCATATACCCTGAGAAAACCATCATTCAAAAAAAGTCATGTACCACAATGTTCACTGCAGCTCTATTTACAATAGCCAGGACACAGAACCCACCTAAGTGTCCATCAACAGATGAATGGATAAAGAAGATGTGGCACATATATACAATGGAATATTACTCAGCCATAAAAAGAAACCAAATTGAGTTATTTGTATTGAGGTGGATGGACCTCGAGTCTGTCATACAGAATGAAGTAAGTCAGAAAGAGAAAGACAAATACCGTATGATAACACATCTGTACGGAATGTAAAAAAAAAAACAAAAAAAAAAACCGTTCTAAAGAACCTAGGGACAGGACAGGAATAAAGACGCAGATGTAGAGAATGGACTTGAGGACACAGGAAGGGGGAAGGGTAAGCTGGGATGAAGTGAGAGAGTGGCATGGACATATATACACTACCAAATGTAAAATAGCTAGCTAGTGGGAAGCAGGCACATAGCACAGGGAGATCAGCTCGGTGCTTTGTGACCACCTAGAGGGGTGAGATAAGGAGGGTGGGAGGGAGACGCAAGAGGGAGGAGATATGGGGATATATGTACATGTATAACTGATTCACTTTGTTATAAAGCAGAAAGTAACACACCATTGTAAAGCAATTATATTCCAATAAAGATGTGAAATAAATATTAAAAAAAATAAAACAGAACACGATAAGTAATGGGTTGAAACTTCTGAATCTAGATGGCAGGCTAATAGGTGGTTATGCTTTGTAATTTTAGTAACTTGTGATGGACAAGTGACTGAGAAGATATTTTGCACAACGTTGGCTCTGGGCCAAAGTGCCTCTGCTGTAGCTGAAACCAGACTTTCAAGAATTTAAAGTCACTTTGTGGATCACCTTCTCAACAAATCAGACACAGGAGTTTTCATAAATGCCACATTTAAATTACATGGTGACTTGCTAGTTTCCACACTGATTTATGGCACCAACCCTTTGTTTATAGCTTGATGATGGTTAGACTGGTCCTCAAAGAAATCAATCCCAAGATCCCTTAATCTTGTGCAAGAAAATGTAAGGAGCCCTAAGCTAGGATCAGTTTCCTCCTCTTATAAGTTGTCTGGAGGATTTGTCCTCAGAGGCTGTGAAAAGGGCTAGGGACAAGCCACAACCAATGGTTTGAAATGGTTTTCAGAATACAAAGGAAAAAATCATCTCATCATTTTATAGTTATATAGACACTTTGATCAAAACCAGCCTTCCATAATAACTGGAACACTTACACTATTACCAGACTTGGCTCCAAATGATTTGGCTGTTATTATATTTGGCATCACTTAGATTATTCAACAGAAAAAAAAAAAACCCTATAGCTCATGGAGACATTTTCCAAAGTAAATATTCCAAAAATGTCTTAAACAAAAGAAAACTTCTCATTTGTCCCAACTGCAGGTAATTTTTTTCATTGCACCATAACCAGTTCTTTATGTATAGTAGGACCTCAATGAATACTTATTGATTTAAATGAATAACTCAATGATCAAGTGATAAACAGCAAGTTCTCAACAAATGTTTGTTGTATAGTTATTAATCCATTAATTAATGAGTTAATGGGAACTCCCTGAATTTGAGAGATAACCAAAAAATGAAAAAAGAAGCTAATGAATAAATATTTAGCTTTACATTCTTAGTTTATCAATGTCACTATCCAATATCTATTATAAGTTGGATCTTGTTTTTGCCACATAGAAAAGTCTAAGTACTCATTTTTAAACCCAAAGTTCCATTTGATGTACTGTCCGTATAAAATCATCCTGTTAGATTCCATATATATGTTTTAGCATACAGTATTTGTTTTTCTCTTTCTGACTTATTTCACTCTGTATGAGACTCTAGGTCCATCCACCTCTCTACAAATAACTCAATTTCGTTTCTTTTTACGGCTAATATTCCATTGTATATATGTGCCACATCTTATTTATCCATTCATCTGTTGATGGACACTTAGAAAAATGGTCATGAAGAACCTCGGGGCAAGACGGGAATAAAGACACAGACCTACTAGAGAATGGACTTGAGGATATGGGGAGGGGGAAGGGTAAGCTGGGACAAAGTGAGAGAGTGGCATGGACATATATACACTACTGAATGTAAAAGAGATAGCTAGTGGGAAGCAGCCACATAGCACAGGGAGATCAGCTCGGTGATCAGCTTTGTGACCACCTAGAGGGGTGGGTAGGGAGGGTGGGAGGGAGGGAGATGCAAGAGGGAAGAGATATGGGGATATATGTATGTGTATGACTGATTCACTTTGTTATAAAGCAGAAACTAACACACCATTGTAAAGCAATTATACGCCAATAAAGATGTTAAAAAAAAATCCTCTTACAGTAAATTGGAAAGCTATAGAACACAGGGAAGGTTCCGTTCATTTGACTTCAATCCTAACACTGTAGCATATAAGAAACAGAAAACAAAACAATTCTTATGCTAATTCCAGCTGATTTAATTGTTGGAATAATGACTTAGTTTAAGTAAATCTCTTTAGTGCCCAGGGCTGTACCAGCTGAACAATCAACACTGATGAAGACTGTATTGGGACACTCTGTAGGCATATTAAAACGTGAGAAATCCAGGCCAGAGTCTACTTTGGGGCTTGATTTATCTGCCATGGTTATCTTTAGTATCACCGAAATTGGGAAACTGCCAAATTGCTACTGAATGCCTTAGACCTCTAGCTCCTAATTTTAAACTAATAAGAATGTGCAGTGTCCCATACAACCTAAAACACACCATGCTGTGAAGAATAAAAAAGATAAAGTGTAACCTTTACTTGAAAAGTCATTTAATGTATTTTAAATTGAAGTGTTTGGTGCGACTGTTACTGATCATGCTGTTCATTAGAAGAAGAAAACTCTGGACTGTACCCAAGACCTACATAATGGCAAGTAACGGTGAACTAGAGTGATCCTCATGCTTTTCCTTGGCACGAAACCACCTAATTTAGGAAGAAAAGCTATAAATGATGTAGTATTAATTAATTCTCTTATTTAGTTAAGTGTTCCTTCTGTTTTCTTCTGCTCTTCCTTCATTATCTTTAAGTGCATGGTTTAAGGGAAGATCATGAATTTGGAATCACATATATCTCCAAATTGTTATTAATAATCATCCTGAGTTACAGTTTTACTAGGTTTAAATGTTCCCTAATAACTATCGTCAGGGTTATTCTGAAGATTAAATGTTCAGTGTATTCCATAATTGCATGTCATCATCCTCATGCATTTTGTTGGCACTAATTATTAAGTTGCAAAATTCTAAAAACAACTTTACTCTTAGTTAATTCTATTCAAATTTTTCCATGATTGGTGGTGTAAGTCTTGCTTACAATGATGTGAAGGGCCAAACATTAAATTTATTCCAACAAATATTTATTTGGCAAGAACAGGGCCAGGTGCTAGAGATGGCAGGTGGACACTGTCTCCTAATATGAGACAGCAGTGATGCTGACATCAAAGCAACCAATGCTCCACCCGTAAATTCCCCCTTCTGGGAATTCCAAACTTATAAAGAAAATGCAGAGGAGGACAGTCTTTGGAACTGAACAATCTGAACATAAATATGTCAGATAAAGAGATGAGGTTCTAGGGCTTCCCTGGTGGCGCAGTGCTTGAGAGTCCGCCTGCCGATGCAGGAGACGCGGGTTCGTGCCCCGTTTCGGGAAGATCCCACATGCCGCGGAGCGGCTGGGCCCGTGAGCCATGGCCACTGAGCCTGCGCGTCCGGAGCCTGTGCTCCGCAAATGGGAGAGGCCACAACAGTGAGAGGCCCGCATAACGCAAGAAAAAAAAAAAAAAAAAAAAAAAAAAAAGAGATGAGGTTCTACTGCTGAAAAGCAGAAGCAGCCAGGAACCGTCCAGACTCTTGACTAGGCAGTTTTTACTTGGTTCTTTGCAGTTTACCAGTCACAGGTTTTTTAAGGGGAAAAAATCCCTTTTAACTCAGTTTAAGTTAGCAGTTAGTAAGATTCAGTTTGTGTTACTTGCTGAATAATGTACTTTTGAAAATCTCCCACTTCCCATAATCATTCTTATATTTTGACTTGTTTTCTCTCTTGGTGCTTATATTTTGGAAAGTTGCGCAAGCTAGAGTATCTGTGTTAAAACAGAAGGCTACACAGACTTTGGTTGGAAGATGCTGTGATTTTCAGTGTGAGTAAAGCAACCAAGAGGATATTGGTTACAATATCAAAATTCACAACAGCACACTGACACTATTAAACCACTGCTGAAATTCCAAGCAACCCCCCAAATTATCAAAGGTCACCAGGCATCAGTTATTCACATAAAGCTAGTAAAGTAAGGCAGATGCCAGACGTTGATAAACTCCTGTTTGCTTAATTGATTAACCGGATGTAGACATTTACTTACTGCTTGAGCGGTTAGCTTCCAGGGAGACATGCACTTTAAGAATATGTAAATAGGGGGATACACAGCATCATTTCACTGCTGCATGGCACTGCACACTGAATAAGGCATATGCTTCTGCTTCATGGTTCTCATTTCATAATTCAAAGTTTTGACATCATGAAAATGTATCATGGGATTGTATCCCATGACATCATTTGTGAAATTTAACAGCATGGTTATATATGCTTTGAAAGTGGAAGCACAGGGAAATGAGATGCTTTTTGTTAAATTACTTTTTAAAAAACTAATCAAGATGGATACAAGTTGAAATTATGAACTGAATATGATCTTCACTAGGGCACTGCATTAAAATAGACTGATTAGGGCTTCCCTGGTGGTGCAGTGGTTGAAAGTCCGCCTGCCGATGCAGGGGACGCGGGTTCGTGCCCCGGTCCAGGAAGATCCCACATGCCGCGGAACGGCTGGGCTCGTGAGCCATGGCCGCTGAGCCTGCGTGTCCGGAGCCTGTGCTCCACAACGGGAGAGGCCACAACAGTGAGAGGCCCGTGTACCGCAAAAAAAAAAAAAAAAAAAAAAAAGACTGATTTGAATGATTTACACAAGAATGGTGATGCCAATCTTATTTTGAGTAATTAGTAACAGTAAAAATAAATGCAGAGATAAATTAGATAAAAAAAAATCCACCATTTTTAAAAGAAATATTACAATCAGTCTTCATTCAAAAACTATAAAGAATGTGACTGCCAACTCTGGGTCAGAAGCAAAGATGGGACTTGTTAAGTACACCATGCAAATAACGATCAAGTTCTGTTTCATTAAGCAGTTTATAAGGAGAGCGGATGAAACGATGGTCAGGAGGGAGGGAGAAGCCAGCTTAGACCAAACAATATTTAATTTGCCTAGATACACCTTGGGTTTAGCCTAATATTTCTCAAAATATTAAAACAATTCCTTTGGGGTTGGCAAAGGCTTTTTATGTATGTATCGAGATATTAAAATGTGAACAAAAAATCCTGGAAATTTTAGACTATACTAACACTGCACTAGATTAGTTTTGTACAGACCTCAAATGGGTCACGTTATCATGTGATGACATATGTAAAATCTGTTGTAAAATAAGACTTTTTGTGTTTTAAAAACAGTTCTTAGGTAGCTGTTGAAGTAATGAATAATTACCTTGCTATAAAATAACAAAGCAAACCGACATTGTAGATAGAGCATGGTTCTGCAATAAACAAAGACCTAAATCCAAATTCGAGCTTTACAAGGTTATGCTACAAAATATTTGGGGCTGTTACCGAACTTCATTCTCAGTTTCTTTAACTACAGCTATAAACTGAGAACAATAATATATATTTAGGTGCTTTGTGAATTAAATACAGAAGAGCAATTAGTAAAGTATCTGGATATTTAGGTACTAGATAAATAGCATTAGATCAAAAGCTATAAAGAAAAAAGAGAAAGAGAGAGGAGGAAGAGAGGGGAGAGAGAGAGAATAATTAGATGAACTGATTTCACAGTTCATGTTACATCTTTCTGCTTTGGTTTCCTCATCTGTAACATCTGACTAACAGGAAAAGCCCAATTTAACTTGCATTCTGTAAAGTGTGATACAAAATTACTGCTAAATGTAATAATTTTTCTTTAAATTTCCATTAAGTTGCATTAAAACTTTTGAAATGGATCTTTCCTGGGCTGTATACTTCAGTCTCCTCAATATTAAAGTGGAGACCTCCACACAATTAATCAAGAAGTTCTTAGAAATTTTAATGCACTAAACAAGCAGAAAACATCAGACAGACTGTCCAGGATCCTGTAAATGCCAGGACAAAGCAGGACATAATTTATATGGAAAACAGAGGCCTGAGTAAGTCCTCTCCCATTGGTGGTATGGCTTAGACATAGCTCATACTGGCATTTGTAATGGTCTCCTGACTTTCCATAGTCTGCATGTAATACAGACAAGATCTTCTAGCTCTAAAGATACAAATGGCACTGCCAACAAAAAACTGTCTTCTCCTTCACTCTGCTATCTTTTGACAGAGTAAAGTCACTTAGATATAAAGGGATGAAAAATGCAGAGAATCATTCCTTCTACTCACTATTAAAATGGAAATTTCTTTAGTCTTCAGTTAGTTCAACAATCTTGCAAAGATGAGGACATCCTCTAATAAAAGTTTTCCATGTAAGATATAAATGTGCACATTTTATATAACCAAAAAGGGTGTCCCTCACACATAAGTAAGAAACATGACTTTCTCACAGAAGAATCGAAACTTGGCTAATAAAAAGAGAGGTGGTATTCCGAAAGAGCTAAGATATCCAAGTCCATCAGCTCTGCCACTTACGAGCTAGATTCGTGACTTAGAAGTCTGTTTCCTCATTTGTAAAATGAGAACAGTAATACCTATGCTCGGATGTTATTTTTAAGGACCAAAAACTACAGTGCAAGGCATACCGTGTTCAGTGAATGGGTTAGTTACAATTTATTGATGAAGGGCAGGAACTAAACACATAGAAACAGGTCCAAAACAGCTCACTGATACTGACGGCAATGAACTCAAATCTATAAGAAGGAAAAATTTTGACACACCCTGGCCTTCCCTGCCCCTTTCTTTTGCCTCCAGCCTGATCCTGCTGA
>NW_006773710.1:1137882-1162599 GCF_000442215.2 Lipotes vexillifer
CCTGCTGAAATACTAAGTGACAGGTTGCAGCCGTGGCATTCTTAAGGGCTGTTTGATGGTAGTGCTGTCTAAAAATCAAACAGCAAATTGTTTACTATTGTTTTGTTTGGGGCTTATTTTAGGTAGGGGTGGGAAATGGCAGGGGATGTCAAAGAATGATGCATGGCCTACAGGATAAAAATCCTGAGCACCAATGCGTTATGTCTAGGGCTTAAGAAGAGAGAAGCCAGCAATCACACCTTCTGGAATTCATTAGTGTGTGGATTCCTCACCCCTGAATCCTTGTCTGTCTGGAGTATTGCTACAAAGCTTCTCAGCAGGCACCTCTTTTGGTCACTGGCAGCTAGGACGACCCTTTATCAAAGACGGTTTGTTCTTTGCTGTGCCCCCAAAGAATGTTTGCTAATATTAACACAGATGCAAAGCAAGACTCAGAATCCGATTTTGCCAAAGTTTTAGAAAATCTAGAGTCAGAACACAGTCTTATAACCCCTCCAAAGTAGACGATGCAGAGTTCAATGTCTGATAGACCACTGAAATGTTTTTACTCCTACATAAATGAATTGGTTTAAAACATTTCTAATGAAGGGATAGAAAACAATGCAATTTTAAAATGTATGATAGAAAAATAACAATGAGATTTTTCACTCTCAGTAAACAGTCAATCTTTTAACATAGTTATGGCTTGTGCAATATAAATATAACATATACTTGCCATATTTACTCAGAAACACTAAGAAATCTGTAAATTGACTAAAATTATGTGGCTTAACTTATATCTTTTGCATTTTTGATTTCTGAGATTAACTCTTTGGCATACCATTTGCTAACAAAGCCAATTAAGACTGCCCGTACTGATAAGCCCATGCACATATGGTCACCTTATTTTTGATAAAGGAGGCAAGAATATACAATAGAAAAAAGACAGCCTCTTCAATAAGTGGTCCTGGGAAAACTGGACAGGTACATGTAAAAGAAGGAAATTAGAACACTCCCTAACACCATGCACAAAAATAAACTCAAAATGGATTTAAGACCTAAATGTAAGGCCAGACACTACCAAACTCTTAGAGGAAAATATAGGCAGAACACTCTATGACATACATCACTGCAAGATCCTTTTTGACCCACCTCCTAGAGAAATTGAAATAAAAACAAAAATAAGCAAATGAAACCTAATGAAACTTAAAAGCTTTTGCACAGCAAAGGAAACCATAAACAAGACGAAAAGACAACCCTCAGAATGGGAGAAACTACTTGCAAACGAAGCAACTGACAAAGGATTAATCTCCAAAATATACAAGCAGCTCATGCAGCTCAATATCAAAAAACAAACAGCCCAATCCAAAAATGGACAGAAGACCTAAATAGACATTTCTCCAAAGAACATATACAGATTGTCAACAAACACATGAAAGGATGCTCAACATCACTAATCATTAGAGAAATGCAAATCAAAACCACAATGAGGTATCACCTCACACCAGTCAGAACGGCCATCATCAAAATATCTACAAACAATAAATGCTGGAGAGGGTGTGGAGAAAAGGGAACCCTCTTGCACTGTTGGTGGGAATGTAAATTGATACAGCTACTATGGAGAACAGTATGGAGGTTCCTTAAAAAACTAAAAATAGAACTACCATAATACCCAGCAATCCCACTACTGGGCATATACCCTGAGAAAACCATAATTCAAAAAGAGTCATGTACCAAAATGTTCATTGCAGCTCTATTTACAATAGCCAGGACACGGAAGCATCCTAAGTGTCCATCAACAGAGGAATGGATAAAGAAGATGTGGCACATATATACAATGGAATATTACTCAGTCATAAAAAGAAATGAAATCTGAGTTATTTGTAGTGAGGTGGATGGATCTAGAGTCTGTCATACAGAGTGAAGTAAGTCAGAAAGAGAAAAATACCATATGCAAACACATATATATGGAATCTAAAAAACAATGGTTATGAAGAGCCTAGGGGCAGGACAGGAATAAAGATGCAGATGTAGAGAATGGACTTGAGGATACGGGGAAGGGGAAGGGTAGGTTGGGACGAAGTAAAAGAGTGGCATGGACATATATACACTACCAAATGTAAAACAGATAGCTAGTGGGAAGCGGCCGCATAGCACGGGGGATCAGCTCGGTGCTTTGTGACCACCTAGAGGGGTGGGATAGAGAGGTGGGCGGGAGACACAGGAGGGAGAAGATATGGGGATATATGTATATGTATAGCTGATTCACTTTGTTATAAAGCAGCAACTAACACACCATTGTAAAGCAATTATACTCCAATAAAGATGTTAAAAAAAAAAAGACTGGGCTTCCCTGGTGGCGCAGTGGTTGCGAGTCTGCCTGCCGATTCAGGGGACACGGGTTCGTGCCCCGGTCCGGGAAGATCCCACATGCCGCGGAGCGGCTGGGCCCGTGAGCCATGGCCGCTGAGCCTGCGTGTCCGGAGCCTGTGCTCCACAACAGGAGAGGCCACAACAGTGAGAGGCGAGCGTACCGCAAAAAAAAAAAAAAAGACTGCATGTACTATTTTGTAGTCTAGAATGTACTTTCATGTCAATTGCCTAAATTGATTCTTACAACAAACTCCTGAGAGAGGCAAGAATATTATTATTGTCACTGGTTTCCAGATGATGAACTTAAAGCGAAGAGAAATTAAACGTTAACTGAGATCAAATAGAGAGTAATTAGGCAGAATTCCAAACCAGTTCTGTTTTCTCAAATTCCAAATTCTTTACAATGTTCAAAACACAGCATTTAGCACTACATATATATTTGGAAATCTATATGATTTTTAAAATGCTGGTCAACGTTTTCTTTACTCGAAGTGACAGAAGCAGCTATGTGTTTCATTAGGTAGCCCATGATTTTCCCATTGCTGCTGGAGTAGATCACCACACACTGAGGTGCTGGTTCTATGCTGATTTCCAGAGTTCCCCAGTGGAATTAAACTCCAGATACTCACAGCGGTAGCATCCTCGATTATGGGCCATTTACTGGGTCCTCTCCTATCCCGTCTTTTCTTATCATTTCCTTATCAGTGTACCCTGAGATCATCTCCCAAATAAACTCCTTGCCTGAAATCCCCATCTTAAAGTCTACTTCTATGGAAGCCCAAATTAAGACACTCAGAAGTAACACGATGCCACTGATACACACATATTCATAGTCATATAAGAAAAATCCATATAAGTGAAAGCATAATTTCCCTGGACATTGTCTGTATTTCATAAATCTGCAATTATGTATCATATGTCTTGGCACTATCACATGGCTATCCCTAGAAGAGACCCTGGTTCTTCCATGTATTAGTCTTGACTGGCATTTTCTGAGTGCTATCCTAGCCTTTGTAAGCTCATCCCACTGTCATCCAAACCCAGTGATAGCAGAGCCAAGATAACTCATCTTCAAGTCCATTGTTACTGAATTGTATTTTAAATGCACTAGAAGAGTTTCCTGTTGATATGATTAGGAGACTTTCCAAAACACTAAGAAACTCCCACTGGAAGGACAATTTTCAATGTTATGAAAATTATCTACCTTCGTTGAAGAGAACCAGTAAAAAGTTACAACTGAATTGTAAAAATTCATAAATACAGAAAAAGCTAAAATAATGTCTCATCAAAGTAAAAACTCAGTAACTATACTGTCTGCTGAAATTTAGAATTGTCAGGATAAATATTCCTCAATTTATATTTAGAAATTAAATTTAATATGCCTCCCTTTGGAAAGACTTCTTACACCTGGTATTTGGGGGCTGAGCCAATTCATTTAAGAGAGGGGGGAAATAAAAGACACTTGTGGAAAAATCTAACCATTAGGATACTTTGAACATTATTTTAAAATGAGTGAAGCATATTGAAACAGTTCATACATGAAGATATCTGGGTTTGTTTGCTTTATTTTCACTTTACAATCTAAATGGTGACTTGAGTGCATATTTCTAACTCCATTCCCCCAAGATTCTCATTGAATGTAAAGTATAGAGAGAGGGAGTTTTAATTGCATAAAAAAAGGGACAGAAGCTGAAAGAATTCAAAACTCTTATAGCTATATTTTTGGACCTAAAATATTCTATTTAACAGGAACTCATATATCCTCTAACAAAACCCTCCTCAACTTCTACTATGGGGTAATTTTCATTCATTTATAAGGCCTGACGGAGATCAGAGAAAAATGATCAGCTGTGAAAGTATAAAACAGCCTCAAAAAATTCACCTTGAAAATTAGAATAAATGACTTCTTATAAAACTGTATAACATAGGAGATTATTTCAAAATATCACACTGTGTCCACAAAAAAGGGCCCAAAAAACCCCTTAAATGAGGAAAGCTGAAATTAAGATAAGCATCAAACTACTTAATTCAAAATTGCTAAAGAGGCACTCTGTGACAAAAAAATCAGTGAATTAAAAGATATTCCTTGCGGATTCTTTCAGAATTCAGAGGAAAATGGTAAAATTATAAAAACAAGAAAAATTATAAATTTTCAAAACAATTCCAGGAGAATCGATACATGAAATTGGAATTCCATAGAAAAGAAGAGGAGCTAGAGAAGAAGCATCATCTGAGGGACTAATATTAAGGAAAATAATGGTATCATCAACAATAGCTCCAAGTGCATGAAAGCTTTGTGGCAGAACGCTCACTTATTACCAGTCTGAGCACCAGTCACAATGTGTGAGAACCGAATAATATGTAGACACATCCCAATGAAATATTTAAAGTCTAAGGATAAGAAAAGTTTTCTGTAATATGTAAACAAATAAAAATAAATAAAAAGAATCCCCCAAAACCTGGAAATAGAATAATTACACAGGTGAAATTCTATTGATGTCTTTAGATTTCTCTTCCATAACATAAATGCCAAAGAGCAATTAAAGAATGTTTACAGAGTTTGTTGTTGTAGTTGGGGGTAGGGGGGTGGATGAAGTAGGGGATACTGTGTGCTATGAATTCTACTGCCTATTAATGTGTTATTTGCCATTAATGTGTGAATTAATGTGTAATTAATGTGTGAATAAAGCAGAACGAAATGATATCCTCACATGTATAAGGAATACAATCCATAGGCTCCCACACTTTTTCCTAACATTTGTTTAAAAGACATCATTCAGCTGACTCAAAACTAAATGAAAATAAAGAACTTACATTATAAAATAACTGATAGTGAGCTTGGAAATCATTTCCCAGGGATCTGGGTTTACATACATCTCAAGGTAGTTGTAAATACATGTACAATATGGATGTAAAAAGCACCGACATGTAAATTACATGTGAATGTAAATTATATGGGGTTACATGTCTGTAAATTACATGCGCATGAAATACATGTGCAGTGTGGTTGTAAACCCTTATTCAATTTTTAATGAAGAAGAGATAAATGTAAAATATAATAAGATAATTATAATAATGTCTTGATTCTCCAATTACATCACCAAAATTAGACATGCTTTTTGGAGAGGAGGGGTGCAGCAAATGTTTTATATCTGTTTGCCAGAGAAATCCATTTTACTACTGGTATTGTCAGAGTAAACCAGATTAATATATTTTTTAAAACTTAAAAGGTAAACAGGAATATCACTGAAGAAGGCATACCTCTCCAATTACTAGAGAAAATATGTAAAGAAATAACTGTATTTACAGAGAAAAATGGAAATAGTTAACAGCAAGGAGGACACAAAACATAAGTAGAAATGTATTCATTAAAATTCTTAAGGAAGAGTTCAGGATATGAATAATAGTGAATATTATACTTTAAAAGTGGGCTATAAAATAATATTTTAAGCATGACTTTATCTTCTCTGAATATAGTTTGAGAATATATAGAGTAAAGCATGGCAGGTTCTGATGGTAATGTTACAGATAATTATTTTAATATATTTCTGCTTCTAAAAAAATTACCTATAAAGACCTTTATATATTTTCTATATTTAGGAAAGCAATTTAAAATAAAAGCCATTTTTAATTGAATTGTATGCAGACATTTCAATTAGGTTACTAAGCAATGGGCTTTTCTCTAATAGTTACTGCCAAAGAATAAAAAATGTCTCCAGGCAAAACCATCTTTCAGTGCTTCGCAGGATTAATCTGACTTAATTAAGTCTAGCTAAAATGTCTGCTATTTTTAGGCTATACTGTCTATACATTTTTAATAAACATTTATAAGCCAACATACTAAAGGGTCCCCAGAGTAGCAGGTAAGAAGGAGATGTAACAAGAATTCCACTTTGTAACAAACTTTTACTGTTTCCTTTTCTTATCCAACACTTCACAAGTTTATTCCACAAGTTTTCTCACACAACCTAAAGCTTCTGTGTGAAACATGGAATGAAAGAAAGAGCCCTTTCTCCGGCCATTTTTCCCCCATGCATGGGCTTTCAAAAAGTCCTATTTATTTCCCCAAAACATGCCATTCATTAACAATCTGCTGATTCCAAACCAAAGAATTATATTTTAAATAATTGAACAAACACCACAGCTCCAAGCAGCATTAATCTTGTTTAAGATGTCATTTAAGCTTATTACTACTTACAGTACCAGCACCAGTGGTTTGCACATGGTAAAATCACTCAAGGTCAGTATAAAGAAGTCTGGAACCCTGCAAGCCCAGCCCAAAGAGCAAGGTCAGGGATCCTAGGAATTTAATGTGATTTGTTCCCTAGGGTGAAAATATTCTGTAGATTCCTGCTATTGATCTAAAAAAAGCAAATGACAATCCAAAACAAACAAAAAAGTGTTATGATTACGGATCTTCTATGGAATTGTCCTAAATGTGCTAGAAAATTAAATAATACAATTGATAAGCAAATATATTTACCTCTTCTTGCTAAACCTTTTCCCTCAAATATCAATTGGCATTCTAATATAAGTATCTTTAACCTAATATCCATGAATATAAGAACAGCTGATATAAACTCTTTAGTGACATATGCACATGTGAGTTTTCAGGAGACAAATATACAGTTTTTGTAGGTGCTAACTAAAAAACAAATAAATCCCCCCAAAACTGTCACAGATTTATGAAGATTGTAGGATTTCCACTGTTGAATATTGCCTCAAGGACAATAATGAATTCCTCTGTGTGTGTGTGTGTGTGTGTGTGTGTGTGTGTGTGTGTGTACACTCTTTGCCTTGGTCAATCTGCTCCCCCGTGCACATTATATACAGCCCACGTAACACTAGAAAAATAAACATATACTTAGCACTTATGTTACTTATATCTTATGGGACACAAAAATAAGACAAAGTGCATATAGGCTCCTCATAGGCAGATGGAGAGATCCAAGGGGAGAATATAAAATGAGATGATAGAGAGTACTAGAACTCATTCCGAATTGGAAGAAAATATTGTCTGAGAAGAAAATCTGGTCAGAGGCAGAGAAAGTTTAGAAAGTGACAGGTAGTAGACCCAGCTGTCTCTGACCTGTTTATTAGCCTTATGTAGCATAAATTTATTCACTATGACTAAGCAATTTGCCATGCTTTGGGGCCAGCCAAGCTCAGAGAGGAGTGAAAATCTTCTATTTCACCCTGTATCTATGATTAAATTGCTCATGGCTGTGCAGTTGGCATCTGTACACTACAGCTGAGGTGAGAGGCAGACTCAGAACATGAGTCCTCGAGTCAGCAGGTCTTAAGGACAATCCTAAAATCTCTCATAAATTAGTTACTTATGTTTCTGACAGTTTGGTAGAACAGATTCTTTCTGATAAAGTGCATCCATCCATCTATTTATCTTTCCATCTACCTATCTACACACACACATATATACATATACATGTGTGTGCGTGTGTGTGTGTGTGTATGTGTCTCCATATATAGTGAAGATCTAATAAGAAAGTAAGCATTTTTAGGAAGCCAAAAATGAAGTGAAAGAGGGAAATCAGAGATTACATAAGCACTCAAGTCGTACTCACCCTGGGCAACAAATTCTTTATGTGCATTTTTTCCCATTAATCCTCACAAAAATCTTATGAAAAAAGTCTGATTTTCTGATTACAGATGATAAAACTGAACTTTCAGTGGGTAAGCATCTCAAACACAGTAAGTGGAATTTAAACCATGAGCCTATCCCAAAGCTTTGTTCCCTCGGTCACTAAGCCATACTAACCTCACGATAATGATTCAGATGGCTTATTTAGTGAATTCCACTTCTAACCATGATGGAGCAGCTTGTGACAAAACAATGCTCCTGCTGAGAATTAGAAAACAGGAGATAAAATTAAAAACAGCCAACACCTACTTGAAGACAAAACTGTAGAGGCATCCCATGCTTCAGTGGCCGAGATCCTGGGTAGGAGAAAAAAAAACTCAGAGAGGTGAACTGACATTTTGAGGGCTACTTTTTCCCTCGGGTAATATGCCAGTCCATGGATGGGAAAGAGGCTGAGAATCCAGGAAAAGGTCAAAGAGGTAAAAGAAAAAGGTGAGACTTCTGGCATTCTATCTGTCTGGCACACTTTCTACTCTGGATGGACAGGTAAAACACCGAAGTGTGAGGCTGCAGTAGTCAGGATTTGAGGGGCTCAGATCCTGGAGAGAAGGTAACACAAGAGACACAAGTCTGACACTTACGGTTTTCCTCTTGAGGCACTTGGCTTAATTTTTGAAGCGCCCAGGGCAAGAAGCAAAGTAACCACACAAACATCTGAAAAGCACAAGGATGTTTTCAGCAGTATCACCATATGCTGAGAAAAGCAAAATCGGAGTAAGGAACTGCCAAGGAACAAGGACTGCAGAAACCCATAAGCTCTCAAGTGGTTCTTCTGAATGACGACTCCCTAGCAATGTGGGTAAACCAGAGCAGAATGACCTTCACAAAGACTGGAGACAAGCCTCCAGCCGTGTCACACTCTGACTGAATTGGAGTGATCTGCCCCCAATTTACCTGACTACCAGAGGATACCAGAAACCCTCTCTGGAAAAACAACCAAACAAAAAACCCAAACAGCATAATTCTAACAGTTATAATTTTTCATATACAATGTGAGACACTCAATAAAAAATTTCAACTATACTTACAAATAAGACTAAGAGGGAAAAAAAACCTAGAAAAAATAGACAATACAAATAAAACCACAGATGAGCCAGATACTGAAACAGGTATTGTAAAACACGGTGACTAGTATGCTTAAGAAAATGGAAGGCAAGATGAAGAATGTCTTCAAAGAAACTGAATTTATTAAAAAAATTGAAATTTGAGAACTGCAAAATACAATAGCTAAAAATAGATCTCAACAGATTGGGTTGACAGTATTAGGGCAAAAGAGAGGACTAGTGAACTGGAATGTAAATCGGTAGAAAACATCCAGAGAGAACTAGAGAAAAAGCATAACAGACATAGACAACACAGAAAAGTGACACAGAGACACAGAGGGGACAGTGGAGAGTGCTAACATACATTCAGTTGAAGGATAGAGACTGCAGGGCAGAAGAAATATTTGAAGAATAGTCTAGAATTTTTCAAAATAATAAAAAAAAAAAATCTAAGCTATAAATTCAAGAACTGCTATGAACTCCGAGCACATTAAATACAAAGGAAGCTACACCTAAAAGTGTAACAGAACTACTTAAATCCAAGACAGAAAACCTCAAAAGCCAACAATGAAAATCATTTCTTGTTCAAAGAAGTGATAATAAGATTGGTCAGAAGATGATGGAAAAAATCTTTAGCGTATGGAAGGAAAATAAATGCCAACCTAGAATACTTTACCCAGAAAAACAGACAATAAAATACAAAAACAAATCCCTTTCCAAGAGCTTCAGAAATGTCAAATACCTAGGTACCAACAAGGAAGATGTGCAAGGCCTCTATGTAAAAAGAAAAACTTAAAATGTTTTAATATTATTTGAGAGAAATTTTAAAAGAACTAAAAGAAGGCTCAATATTGCTAACGTGCCAGTTTTCCCCAAATCAATCTTTAGATTCAATGCAATAATCCCACCATATACTGTCAAGGCAATATTAAAGGACAAATCAGAAGTATTTGTGCCATGTATCAAGTTTTTCTATGAAACTACAGAATTTAGGACAGTGTGATACTGATTCAAGATAAGCAGAGTGAAATATAAAACAGGGAGTCCAGAAAAAAACTGTATACGTATAGAGAGATCATTGATGGCAAGGATAACACTGCAGAGCAGTGGGGAAGACACTGAGATACTTAGACATCTAAGTGGAAACAGTTAATCCTGATTCATACTCCCCTCTCTATACAAATATCAATTCCAGGTTGATTATCATTCTAAACATGAAAGGTAAAACCATGAAGCTCCTATAAGACTATCATCATGACACTGAATAGACAAAGATTTCTTAAACAAGATATGAAAAGCCATAAAGGAAAAAGAAGAACCACCACTCTACATTAAGGAAAAATCTACGTTAAACACCACTCTACATTAAAATTTAAAAGTTCCAGTCATTAAAAAAAGAAAAAAACAAAACCAAAAAAATAAAAACAGGGCCAGTAGGAGATGGAAGAAGATATGTGTAATGTATGTATCTCACAAAAATCTGGGGTCCAAATCATGTAAAGAAATTCTAAAAAATCAATTAAAAAAAGATATATAGCCAAAGAGAAAAATGAGCAAAATACTTGAACAGGCATCTGAGAAAAGAGAATATTCAAACGGGCAAAAAACTTATAAGAAGATCTCCAGCCTCATTAGTCACTCTGGAAAGGCAAAACAAAACCACAATGAAATATCATTATAGAACCACCAGAATCGCTAAAGTGGAAAAGGCTAACAAAACCAAGTGTTTGACTAGGATGTGAACAAAAAATAGGTTGGGATATATATTCCCCTCACTTCCTGCCTGCCTCGCCGTAGACACGAAAGTGTGTGTGCATTCCACGGTTCCAGAGCCTGTTGGGCAGCCCCTCTGCCATGGTGCCCCGCAATTTCCAGGGTTCATAACACCATTCCCTTCATCCTGGCCCTGCAAGAATAGGATGGTTAGGACTTCCCGCCACTGCTGGTCTCTGGGTGCTTCATAAACACCTACAGTTCTATAAAACAGACCACTCATTAAATTCTTTTCAACTAAAACATGTGCAGGACCCTGACTGCTATTCCTTTGCAGAGACTTTGGCTTTTAGTTTGTGTAGAATAGGGAGCTATTCTAAGGCCCTAAATAAGAGACGGCTGTAATGCGACTTACAGTGTAAAAGGGTTAGTGTGTCTGCTCTGTTGAGAATACTCCACGAGGTGGTTGAGTGTAGATCCAGTGGGACTAGTGGGCAGACCATGCTGTGATCCAGCTGAGAGACAATGGTGGCTCAGGTGAGAGAAGTGGCAGAAGCCACGTGTCGGAGTGCTTCGATTCTGGATATGCTTTGAAGGCTTAGCCACCAGGACTGGATTCCCTGATGAATTTGGACACGAGGTAGGAAAGAAGTAAGCCAAGGATGACTCCACAAATTGTGACTTGAGCAAATTAAGGAAACTTGTCACCCTGACTGAGTTAGGGCAGCCTGTGGAAAGAGCAAAGCTGACCGGGGTGCAGGAGATAAGAAGTGTGGAAATGCCAAACAGGAAGTGGAAGAGTGAGTTGGTTATACCTTCCAAACTTCAGAAGAGCGATCTGGACTAAAGACCCAATTTGGGGGCTATTTACAACCATGGGACTGGGTTACACCGCAAAGGGAGTGAGTGGTTGTCAGTAAGAACAGAGGACACGGTGGGGAATCCCTGGGCACTTCAATATAAGAAATTCTGGAAGAAGAACAGCCAGCAGTGGAGGCCAAGAAAGAGAACCACCGAGTCAAAGAAAACCAAGAGAGACAGCGTATCAAGAAAAGGAAAGATCAACTATTGCAAATGTTGCCAAGTCAAGTAATAGGACACATTGTATACACTTAAAATGTTCTGCATATTCTGATGTTTTGACAACTGAAAATTTAAACACCTTTCTGGCTGGGGAAAGACTGCCGCTCTGAGGCTGGCCAATTCTTAGAAGCGCTCAGCTGGGAGCATGCCTTTGATAGACAAACTAACCCATCCAGAGCCTGGCCTTCTCTTCTGGCCCAAACACTCCAGGAGGCAATGTTCCTCTGCCTTAACCATCCCAGGGCCAGGTACCAGGCAACAAGGGACCGCCCCTCTAGCTTAGTGCCACTGAAATTATTCAAACTCCCCAATTCCTAACTGTCCAAGCTGCCCTGCCTCGCCTTTCCCTGGGAAACCCCAAGGAAGGCTGTATGTAGTCTCAGCTTCCCCCTCGCTCTTGCCTTCTGCCTCTTCACCAAAACCTCCCTTGGCGACCCGTTCCTCTGGGTACGATAGACTTTGTTTTCTTGAGTCTCTCTTGTGGCCACACCTGACTGACCACTGCATAAAAGAGCACAGAACAAGGGGTTCTAACCGTCGTACACGGGCTTTGGCAATGGGGAGGTCACAGCTATGCTGAAAAGAGCAATGTGTTATTCATACGTTATTAAAATGTATTGAGCTAGCAGATATTACATTACTAAATGGATATTTAGGTGAACTTTATTCCATCTGTGGACCTTGAATCACAAAACCTCAGTTAGGGACTCTGAAGGCAAGAGTGGGGATCCCACTGATGCACTGAATGATTTTGACAGGCCCTCGACGGAGAACTAATGTTTTACCAGTAGCTAACGTGAGACAGCGTTTCACATGAGTTTACAATGCTGTGAGGTACACACTCTTGCCCCCAGTTTATAGTTGAGAAACTGACTCAGAAGTGTTAAGATCATACACCTCCTAAGTGCAGTGCTAAATTCAAATACAGTTCCCACCCCAAAGTCCAAGCTGTTTCCACTACCCTATGCACTCTAAAAATAAAATAAAATAGAATATTTAAAGAAGGCATACTTGAATTATCTGGGAATCAAATCTGGGCCCCTGTATTCCCTGAAAATCCTATTTCCTGGTAACCCTACATATTGAAACTTCCAATTGTAGATGGATCTTATTCCTCTTTTCCCATTAAACTGAAAATATTTAGAAATGTTAAACAAACAAAAACCAAGTTAACTTCTCTTCCCAGCTACCTAATGATTTTAATCAGTATTATAGCTTAAAATTAAGAGGCTATGTTAAAAAAAACTTTATATGAGTAAAAGTCTTTCTAAACATACTTAGCAAGTATATTTGGCTGCTCATAAAGTCTCTTTGAATTCTTGACAAGTCATTTCCAATGCAAAAGGGTAAATCCTAACATCACCAACATTGTTATTGTGGAAACACTTTAAGATATTAGTCACTAGAATGATTTTCTAAATATATTTAGCAGGTTTATTTGGCTACATATTAAGTCTCTTATCAAACCTGACATGTTATTTCCAGTGACCTGAATAGGCTATTTCCCTGAGGAAGCAGAGTGGAATAAATTCTCAATACAGACTTGCCAAACAGAGAATAAAAATAGTATCTAACATATACTCAACTTTGAAATTATCTATGTCTATTATAGTGCCCTCTGGACCACTGCCCCTGAAAAATAACCGAGCTCCTATTTGAGCAACAAATGCTCTGCCAAGCTGGTTTGAAGTGATCAGGATAAAGAGTTCAATAAAAGTTACGAGAATTCCACGGCAGCTGTCACACACGAAGGTCTGGCTTTTCTGAACGACGAGCACCTTCTCCTCTGCCTCCCCTCCACCCTCAGAGTAGCCGACTGTGACGTGACCTCTAGGTACATACCCATTCCTTCTCTCCCTCTGCCCTAATACACTCTCATCATTCATTCACATGAAAGTGCAAATAACCAATGAACGTGTAAAACTTAACTTTTCTCAAGAAAATGCACTTAAAAGAAAAAAGAATCAGTGCTTGGCATCAAATAATTAAATTCTAATGGAGACTACTTTGAAACATCAGCACGTATGAAAATGGCCCCTAAGGCAGATTAGGAAGAACAATTCAAACCATTAAGGATAAATAATCCAGTTGCAGGGGGAAAAGTTTAAGATAACATAAACTGGTCCAATCTTATTAGTGTATCAGATGATGATCTATGGAAATTAAACAAGGTAAATACTTGAACTTCAAACAAGTTGAGAAACTGACTCAGAAGTGTTAAGATCATACACCTCCTAAGTGCAGTGCTAAATTCAAATACAGTTCCCACCCCAAAGTCCAAGCTGTTTCCACTACCCTATGCACTCTAAAAATAAAATAAAATAGAATATTTAAAGAAGGCATACTTGAATTATCTGGGAATCAAATCTGGGCCCCTGTATTCCCTGAAAATCCTATTTCCTGGTAACCCTACATATTGAAACTTCCAATTGTAGATGGATCTTATTCCTCTTTTCCCATTAAACTGAAAATATTTAGAAATGTTAAACAAACAAAAACCAAGTTAACTTCTCTTCCCAGCTACCTAATGATTTTAATCAGTATTATAGCTTAAAATTAAGAGGCTATGTTAAAAAAAACTTTATATGAGTAAAAGTCTTTCTAAACATACTTAGCAAGTATATTTGGCTGCTCATAAAGTCTCTTTGAATTCTTGACAAGTCATTTCCAATGCAAAAGGGTAAATCCTAACATCACCAACATTGTTATTGTGGAAACACTTTAAGATATTAGTCACTAGAATGATTTTCTAAATATATTTAGCAGGTTTATTTGGCTACATATTAAGTCTCTTATCAAACCTGACATGTTATTTCCAGTGACCTGAATAGGCTATTTCCCTGAGGAAGCAGAGTGGAATAAATTCTCAATACAGACTTGCCAAACAGAGAATAAAAATAGTATCTAACATATACTCAACTTTGAAATTATCTATGTCTATTATAGTGCCCTCTGGACCACTGCCCCTGAAAAATAACCGAGCTCCTATTTGAGCAACAAATGCTCTGCCAAGCTGGTTTGAAGTGATCAGGATAAAGAGTTCAATAAAAGTTACGAGAATTCCACGGCAGCTGTCACACACGAAGGTCTGGCTTTTCTGAACGACGAGCACCTTCTCCTCTGCCTCCCCTCCACCCTCAGAGTAGCCGACTGTGACGTGACCTCTAGGTACATACCCATTCCTTCTCTCCCTCTGCCCTAATACACTCTCATCATTCATTCACATGAAAGTGCAAATAACCAATGAACGTGTAAAACTTAACTTTTCTCAAGAAAATGCACTTAAAAGAAAAAAGAATCAGTGCTTGGCATCAAATAATTAAATTCTAATGGAGACTACTTTGAAACATCAGCACGTATGAAAATGGCCCCTAAGGCAGATTAGGAAGAACAATTCAAACCATTAAGGATAAATAATCCAGTTGCAGGGGGAAAAGTTTAAGATAACATAAACTGGTCCAATCTTATTAGTGTATCAGATGATGATCTATGGAAATTAAACAAGGTAAATACTTGAACTTCAAACACTCTTATAATAGTCGTTTCCTTCTCTGTTTGAAATGTCTTTTCATGTCAAATTCCCATTACATTTGATACACGGTCTGCTCACTGGAAAAAAAAAATGTGTTTAACACATAGGTTTACAAATTTGAATAACAAAACCAATAGGGCGAAATATTAAAGGTAATGAAGAAATAACAGAACTGTGCCCAAGGGCTCCATGAGCATCAGACGTGCACTGAATACATGCTTATGAGCTTCTGTTTCCCATTTTCCTTCTCAGTAAATGTATAAGACACATGAAGAGGTGCAGGCAGAAACCACAGAACACACGTGAAGATTCTTGTATCTGGTAGTAAGACCATGACACTCCACCTGGGAGAAGTAACCCCTGCTTTTCCTTTGTGAGGACAACCCAGCTGAATCTGTACCTGGTGTTTTATTGGTAGTGTGAAGAAATTTTAATCATCCATCTCCCTCTTATGCGTACTTTTTTTTGCCATTCTTACAAGCTGGTGATCTGAAAATCAATACAGTAAGGTCAGGATTATCTGTTATCAGAGTAGCCTGTGATCTGACAATAGTTGTCCCTCACTTTCCACACAGACACTGGAAGTCTCCACAAACACCAAATTGGTCTCACAAAAGTTACAGCTCAGTGACAGGAAAAAGTGAGCATGTTGGCTGAAGAAAGTCTTACTAAGCATTAAGCAAGGGAGATGAACCCATTAGAAAGAAGTCAAGTAAAATTAGAAAATTTTCTCTTTCCAACCTCACACAAAACACAGAGTAAAAGGAAAACCAACACCAATATTAAAAAAATTTAAATTAAAAATGTTATATTTGCTTGATTTGGTATTGATTTTTCTTACACAGAAATCTACATAACTTGAATATTTTTCAAGGGCACTGGCTTTCCCAAGTTTTCCCCTTCTGTTACTACACCTACTTTTGACACAACAAGATTAGTAAGTTTAAATTCTCATGTTCTACAAATGTTTCAGGTAAGAACTCTCTCTCCAAACTAAACCTGAAATCTTTTCAACAGTCAAAAGGTCTTATGTAATAACATTCATATAACTTAAAATTTAATCCTTCAATAACATTAATCTTTCACATAAGTATACAAGGAAGGCACTAAGTTTGCAAGCATGAGAAAAAAGTGAGAAATCTGTGGGAAAAAGAAAACAAAATTAGAAACGATATTGATACAATGTTACAAACCAAACACAGGCTACTCAAAATCCATTCTCCTTTTCTTCCATATAAAGGGAGTTCCAATCTTGTTCGAAGTTGCCTGTGCTTTATTTCTCAGCTTCTCTTGCAGCTAGGGATGGCCAAAAGACAGTTTTGTCCAATAAGAATAAGTGCAAATCTACTATAGATTTCAAGAAAGCCTTTGCTTTCCTGTTTAGGCACCAGATTCCTGTCTCCTAATTCCTCCCTCCTTGAAATCAGACATAATGCTATAGAGGAATTAGTCTTGTTGCAACTTTCGGGGAGAATATGTGGGAGAGCCTGGGACATTGATAGCCAAATAGAGCTTCACATGGCACCAGCCCTTAACTCCACTGGCACGAAAAATAAACTCAAATTTACTTAAGCAACTGAAGTTAGATTCTTGTTACATACAACCAAATCCCATTTCAAATGCTATTCTTGAAGTAGCTGGTGAGATCACCAGTGGCTGAAATAAAATTCTTTAATGGTGGGGTCATAGCTATAAAAAACAAAAACACCTCCCAAGCATCAAAGAACAGAAGTATAGGAGAAGGCTTGGGGGAAAGGAGGCAAAAGAGAGAAGAATAAACATAAATTTTTAAAACGTGCAGAAGTGACTGCACATAGCAGAGGTGGTAAATAATGGTCGCAGGAAGGGCAATGGAGGAATGCAGTAATTCTTGTTTTCATTATAGTTGAGTCATTAAAATGAAGTTATGTATAGTATACTTTAATCAACGCGATAAATTTGAGTTTTTATACTTAAAACTGCTAACTTTTCGGGAGTCCAGAAAATTCACTTATGAAGATAACCTTACTTCTTTAGAATATTGAATAAATGGCAAGTGCCTTTAAAAATAAAATCGGTAATACATAATACAATATTCCCTTCTGTTTCCCTTGAAGCTCTAGGCTCTCCAGCCAAAGGGGTCTGCTCCCAGTTGCCCAAACACCCCCTGACCGCAGTGGCATTACTAGCCTCTGTACTCTGCTCTCACACTTCAGTCTCTGAAATACCCCTCCCTCCCTCCCTTCCGTAACCAGCATCTACCCGTTTTTCACAGCTGACTCAACATCACCCCACCTTTCCCATGACTGCCCATGCATACCCCAGAAGCCTAGCCAACGACTTCTGGTAAAGCAGGAGACTCTTACAAAAAAAATCCCTTATACTGTCTGCGTTTATAGTTTAACTCGTTTCTGGTATTTTTAATGAGTAAGTTTCTTGATTCCTGTTATAGACAGGAATCACTCACTCTACATTTTTTGTATCACTCACTGCATTGTAATTTCCTGCTTAGAACTGAAGCTGCCGCTAGTGAGAATTAATTAAAATGCCCCTGAATCGAAGTAGATTTAACTATGAGAATCTGGAGTGAAAAGTACATAAACCTTGTTCTAATGGGTAAAATGGAGGTAGGGGTGTCCACAGGGCCTCCTTCTTGAGTGCTTCAATTTCCTTTCCAGGCTGTCACTGAGGCAACAGGTGACTGAGGAAGGAAGCCCTTTGGAAAAGAAGAGCTCTCCAGTCCAATCCCTTACCATAAGCCCTGGGGATTGCATGAACTTCAGATCCCAGAATTTTCAAGAAACCCAGTCCATATACATTTTAATTCTCCCCCAACCCCCAGCAAGGTCTATGGCAGCATCTCATAAATACATCACTATTTCTTCAATGAAGTTTAGACATATTCAAACTTAGAGGATAAAGACTATAAATAGCTTTATTTCAGATGAGATCAAGGTTATAGCACCAAATAACTTACAAAAATGAGGTTTGGGGTTTCAGAATTGCAGAAAAGGAATCATCAGGAATCCCTTCTAACATCTGAAAGCTACTAGGGTGCTATCAGTACCAGGAAAGGGTAAGAATCCACCGGCAAAAGGTATTTTAATTTAAGGCGCCTATTTGATTCTATGATGGATGCCCAATAAAGAGAATTAAATCAACACAACTTCTCTCTCCAACAGTTAAACTAGGAACTCTGAAAAAACAGTAAATTAGCTGAGGGCTGGAAGCACCTGAATAATCTGCCTGAGTAAATTTCAGAAGAAACAATTACACTGACAAATCTAAAATATTTACAGTAAATTTTAGCGTTACATTATAAATCAAATGAACTATTACCTCTTATTGTTTAAAGTTCTCTGCTACACTAATATTTCTAATGTGAAAAATTAATGATACCTTAATTCACAACTTGTACAAATCTGAAGTGACAAATATGTGTTTTGCAACAAAAAGTAGGCCTGTGTAGTACTTAGAGAATGCTCTTATCATGCCTCTGCATGATATCAACACATGTATCATGCCTCTGCAACTAAAGTCTGTTCTTTCCAACTCCAATTAATCCTGAGAGGTCACTTGACATAGTAAGATCACAATGTTTCACAGAAGTTATATTAGTGCAACTTAGACAAACTGTTCAATTATCGTCAGGAGGCCTGGTTAGGCCTCCAGTTCTGCAGCCATTCTTACAACAGTACTATGGATTAGGCCAGTTATGATCCATCTTTAATCAGAGGGCACCATATGGTGAACCCTGGAAGAAAGTCCAGGTTTCTTTCGGATTGTTCCATTGTGGGGAATGTGGCCGAAATAAAAGTAATGAGGGGGCTCTTACAGCTTACAGGAGGAAGGGAGTATGGACAGTGGGTCTTTAGCAACGCCCAAAGGCTCAAACCCATTACCACGCTTTTCTAAAATACATGCTGCAAAAGTTTTTCAAAAACAAAAAAGCTCTATTCTTGCTCCTGGTTGAGTCACTTGAGTCTTAGATTCGTCATCTTTAATAAAATATAATAACAGCCATCTCCAGGGGATGTAGTGAAAAACAAAATGAAATTAACTTACAGATACTCAGGACATTACAGTTATAACCTAATTATGTCAGACTCGGAGCCTCTAACATGAATTGATGCAGAGTGAGGTAAAGAGAGGAAGAGGGTTCAAAGGTTTCCACTTTCACAAACATTTCAAATGTCCCTAATACTGAACTTCTTTTCTGAAGATTGATGGTTGGTTACTGCGAAAAAGTATGGGTATCTGAAGTACGTCAGAGAAATATCATGAAGCAAGAAGAAGCACAGAGCAGGCTGCAAGTAAATGATTAAAAATTACAGCCACATTTATGGCCTATTTTACTTGAATAAAATTTACCTTCTCATTTCTAATGAAGGGTAATAGGATATGCACACTGGTAATTCTCCTTTCGGGATTGTAATAATACTTGTCAAGAGCTCAAACAGTTCTTGAAAGTTTAAGTCCTATTGATGCTAGACAGTTATTTTCCTTTTATGGGATGTAAATTTGTAAAGCTTATTTTACTTCTCCAAAGAGTCTTAAGTCTAGTAAAATCTTAAGTGACTTATGGAATAATGCCTTTAGCTTCCAGCATACATCAATGAAAACCAGTCTCTTCTCTTCCCTGAAGTGCCGTAGTCCTACAAGTAGGACCAACATTTTCCTATGGTTAAAATACTGATGCCAAAAAAATAAAAAATAAAAATACTGATGCCAAGGTTAATTTCTCCCACTCCCTCACTTTTCATATTAATCAGTCACCAGATCTATGGGTTCTTCCTCTGTAACATCTGTTTCTTCTGTCTCCACTATCCCCACTCTGCTCTATTTGTCACTTCCCTTCTAGACTATTACTGCTGCCTCTCAACTAGATCAGGCCCCTAGCAGAAGTCTGTCGGACCTCTAATCAATCCCATAAATGATTTCCAATAGCCTTCTTACTACCTATGTCTTTCAGGTGCTTAAATCATGAATAACCCTCCAAGACTCACAGCAAGACTCACAGCATTCAAATTCCTTAAACTGATTCAGGCCATATACACTGTGATCTCCATCCACCTTGAAAGCTTATTCTTATTTAAGAGTCTTCACTGTTACTCTATATAACCGCTCGGCTGCCATCAAACACTTCTACTTGCCCTCTCACTTCCTCACTCCATCTAAGACCTGAAAGGGATGTTTGATGTAGTCATCTGCTGGAAATTCCTATCCAAGTTACAGCTCAAGTTCTGCCCTAGGTCAAGGCACCCAGACCAA
Source organism: Lipotes vexillifer (assembly GCF_000442215.2). Taxonomy (NCBI): domain Eukaryota; kingdom Metazoa; phylum Chordata; class Mammalia; order Artiodactyla; family Lipotidae; genus Lipotes; species Lipotes vexillifer. The sequence goes on from NW_006773710.1 coordinate 1,158,515, forward strand.
CTAGGCCACATGGATGACTCTCCTGCCCAGACTTGAGGACACAGACAATGCTTTGGTACTCTTCTTCCAATAACTCACAGTATTTTTGTGCTTCAGGCTTTATTTTTCCTACCTGAGTTGCAAGCTCCTTGAAGAGAGGAAAATGGCTTCTGTCTTTTAAGATGCCCCATCCCTAACAGATTACCCTGCAAACTCAAAAACTATGTAATGAATATGATAAAACCAATGAAATTAGTCATTGTTACACACCAGAGATACTGAGTGTAAGACTGTCACTGTGCATGAGAATGACTTAGGATGCTAGTTAAAAATGTATGTTCCTAGACCCAAGTTCAGAGACTGCTTGTTCTCAGGTAAGGAAAAAAGAAAATTAAAGACCTGTAGGGAGTTCAGATGCAGTTAGCACAAAGATGGTATTTTGAGAAACACTGCCACTGATTACTTTGAAACAGTAAAAAAATAAAATAAAACAAATACCAAAGCGTGCAGAATTATAAATGATGAGAAAGAAAATAAGGCATGTTACAAAATAGTTGCCAATATTAGGAAGTTTTTTTTGTGATAGTCACCATAAACCATATGCACTTTTACTAATGTTAATTGAAAATAGCTATTCTCATCAAAGCAACTAGTGTTAAAACTAAGCTAATCTTTTTTTTTGCATTTAAACTATAAATTTAGGGATATTTAAAGTTATTTATGTAATACAGAAAATTAGATAAGTTACATTTGTCTATGTAATAATGTTTTATCTTTTTTTTTTTTTCTTGCGGTACGCGGGTCTCCCACTGTTGCGGCCTCTCCCGCTGCAGAGCACAGGCTCCGGACATGCAGGCTCAGCGGCCATGGCTCATGGGCCCAACCACTCTGCAGCCAGTGGGATCTTCCTGGACCGGGGCATGAACCCGTGTCCCCTGCATCAGCAGGCGGACTCTCAACCACTGCGCCACCAGGGAAGCCCTGATCTTTTTGATCATTCACTTAATTGACACAAGATTGTAAATCTTTAAGCTTTCTTTTGTTGAGTTCAATCTTTATTAACAAAGCCATCTGCAATGTAAGATACGCTCTCCTTGCATTTATTACTCTAACAACCTGTAAGGATCTAGGTATTTAAACTCCCAGTCCAACCCACCTTTTGGAATAAAAGCATATTTCATGATATGAAGTAATGAAGTAATTCCTCCTTTTGTAAATCATAAACCAACCTTTCTCTTAAAACCACACTCAACTCCAACCAACCACAGTGAACTGGCTGTTCTCAGGTAAGAAAAAAAAAACAACTCTATCTAATCTCATGTTGGCAAACGATTGTAGTTAGTAATCTAGTGCTTTTTCTAGGTTTTGCAGGTTTCTTTAGTTCGATGATAATTTTAAATATTTCCTCTTTTATCCCCATCATGTGTAGTTAATTTTAATTATATAATTAGGCAATACTTTGCTTGCCTTACTTTTCTGATGTTGACTTCCTTGCACTAACATCCTTGGGAAAAACACTTCAGAAGTTTTTAGTAAGTCTACAACCATGAATAATTAGAAAGAGGAATCTAATAACAGTAAATATAGGTCTAGAAACAAGGAGATCTGGCTTCCATTTGTGATTTTACCTCCAATTTTCTGTATGGCTTTGGGGATAAGGTGAAGAAGGGTATGGCTAACATTGGTTCACAGCCTGTGAGCTGTTTTCTATTTTATTTTAATATTAAAAAACACTTCTGAAGCATAAATTACCAAAAATCTGCATTTATTGGGGTTTATGTATATCTAGCATCTCCTATTAACCTTCCTCTAAACTCTTCTTGGGGTTTATGTAAAGCACAGAAAATTAACAATCAGCTCCCATCCAGGGCTTACGTCCAAATGAGGGACTAGTCTTGTCCACTAGGGAGAGACATGGAGTCTTTGGACCACGTGTCTTGGACTTTTCCCGGCAAGGACACAGCAGTTCGCCAGAGGCATTAATGACACATGCCCTCTCAGGCTGCTACTCAACCACTGGGGAACACTTCGGTGCGGGAGTAACACTGACTTGTGGTCTGTGGAACTCAGAGCCTTAGAACGAGGTGCCGTCACGTGTGGAAAAGCGTCCATACCGCATATAGAGTTATCAACCCATACTCACCATACAGAATATATAAGAGACGGTCAAATATGAAAAGCCAACAAGAATGCACAAAGATTCTCATGGCAAAGGGAAACTCTCATTACATCACCAATGAAGACAATTTTGAAAACTAAAAACACATTAACTTTTATCCTCTAGCCACACAGACGTATACACAGGTACACACGGGCCCATCCATCCATTCAGGATCCACCCAGCAGGCAGCAACTCTCACACAGGCTCTAGGCTTATCAGGACAGGCTGCTCATTTCACCTTCTATTTCACGCTTCCTTGCCGTAAAACCAAAGTAAGTTAACATAGGCAAGAGGGAGGAGTTGCCTTCCTAAGTCATACTTTGAATAAATCGTTGGAGGAAACAAAGTGAATCGACACCATGAAATCCAAGGCATTTAAATTACAGGAAGTGTCAGTGGGTCTAAGGTTACATTTTTGTGGCATTTGAGGATAGGAAGACTTTCTCAGGGCAATAATTACACCAATGTAAATAACTGTGTTGAAAATTATTTCACAATGCACATAGAGCGCTCTTTTCTGAACTTTCATGTATGTTTCTACTCCATAGTTTTCTTTTCCCCCCTTGATGCCACAATTGAAATTCCAATATTTCAATTTTTTCCCAAAACTTAAACACAAAGGTATTTTGGTTTTTCAAAACTCAGTCTTCTCAGTCTTACAGCGTATTTCAAAATAAAACCGGGAAGGCAATTTAATTTGCACACATTCGATAGATGCTAATCAATAAAGTCAACTCAAGGGTGGCAACTGCACACCCCTGGCCCTTCACTTGCCGTCAGGTGAAATAAAGTGCTGCAATCTAGTTCGAGGCAGGGGTACTGCCAGTGTGTGAACCGACGCTTCCAGTCTTCTGTGGAATATAACACTTCTTCAGGAATTTAAGAACTCTCCTAAGCATACTCTCCATCCTTTGGTCAGTTCTGAACTTTTAAGGTAAATAGATACTCTTTCAGGAGATCAAGGGAGAAGCGGGCACCATTACGATACGACACTTGAAAATCCCAATGTCTCAACAGCCTCCTGGCAACATTTTTTAGGCAAAGAGTTAAACATCGCATTTAAAAAACCAACAAGGAAATCCCCCTTACTTTTCAGTACTTGACGACCAAATTTCAGAAACGCAGCGTTTACTAAGTTGAAAAGCCATGCGTGATGGTGATGGGAGATCCTGTTGCATCTCCAGCTCGACCAACTGCTCCGAGTGAATCTGCAGTCTGAGGCCCTCAAGCCCGGTTACTAAATGCCACATCGGAGGAATTCTCCAGGAAAGCAAGCCTCGGAGGACTGCTCACCCAAGCCCGGGAGCCGCTGGAGTCCCGCTAACCTGCCAGGTTAGAGCAGAGCCCTCCCGACGGCTTGAACTCGGGCTCTCCCCGCGCCGGGTTCCAGGCGCGCTCGGCGCACCGGCGGGGGCCGCCCTCCGGCGGCTGCACGATCGCTGTCACCAGCCACCTTCTGGGCCCTTCGCTCGCCTAACTTGCTGTCCTATTTTCTATGAAAACCTTCCTCCCAGAAACCCTACCCTCAGCGCAGTAACTGTGGAGCCCAGGCACACAAGGTTAAACACGAACCCGCCCTCTGCGCCCGTTCCGGGTCCTCAGCGACCCGAAGCCCCCGCGGCTCGACCCCGCAGCGCGCGGGCGCGCACCCACCTTGGCTTCGCCCGCGTCCGGCTCCGCGTCCGAGAAGCCGAGTCCCGACTCGAAGGCGGCGGCGGCGGCGGCGGGCGCCCGGCGCGGACCCGGGAGCAGCGCGGCGGCGAACAGGGAACACGCCAGAGAGAAGAAGCCCAGCAAGTGCATGGTGGACGGGCCGCGAGCGCGCGGGGCCGGGCGCCCCGGCGAGGCTGCCTCGCGGCTCGGCCCTGTCCGCGAGGGCCGCCCGGGGACCCCGCGGAGCCGCGGCGGCGGGAGCGGGTCCGGGCTCGGCGCTCCCGACGCTGCG
>NW_006773710.1:1163537-1173722 GCF_000442215.2 Lipotes vexillifer
CCCCCGCCCGCTCGCGGAGCGCGGCCCGGGGCGCTGGCGGCGCGGGGGCGCGGGGGCTCGGGGGCTCTGGCCCCGCGCCGGGCACGGTGGGCGCGGGAGCTGGGAGGTGGCTCGGGAGGACCGAGCCCGCCCTTTGTCCTCGGCGGCCAGGGGCTCCGGTCCGAGTCCCGGCAGCCCGGCCCTGGGCGTCCCGCTCGAGGGGTGGAAGGTGCCCCGGAATCCAGAAGGGGCGAGAGAAAGTCAGCCCCCGGGGGAGACCCTGCCGGGGCCCGGGAACCCCCGCCCGTTGGGCCACGCGGGGGCCCGGGGCAGCCGAATGAGGGCAGGCCGTGGGGGAAAGGCCCAGGAGCGGAGACTCGGGGCAGATGCGGAAGGAGCAACTGGCTCATCACCGAGAAGCTTAGGGGCGGCGTTGGCTTTCAGTGAGAAAGGGGGTGACGGAGAGACACGTGTTAAGCACGCTGTCGTCGGAAGCGACATTAGCCGAAGGCAACAGCATCTCCTGGTTGGCAAGGCACCCCGGGGCCGGTTGCCCGGGGTGGAGAGGAGACTTTCCCAACTGAGGCAACGCGCTGCAGGTTCTGAAACTCCCCTTCCCCCGGTTTACTTGAAGCCTCGGTACCGCCCGGGACGGGAGGCCCCGCTCTGCGCGGCTGTCCATTGCCCGTTTGACGGTCAGCATCGCTGCGAAGTGCTTCCTCCCATCTGTCCGTTGCTCTGACTTCTGAACTTTACACCGCAAAGCGACTCTAACTTCCTTATGTGAGTTCTTCACATACTTTGAAAGTATCTGTCGTGTTCTCCCTACGCTCTATTCCTCTCCCTAACCCTTTTTAAAGACAGCTCCAAGTTCCCTCATCCACCATGATCTAGTTCTCCATGTTCTTCAGACAGTATACGCCCCAGAACGTGACAAAGTACTGAAAGGGTTCCAGCAAGCCTGCCGAAAGGGTCTTCCTTGTCCAGACATCATACATTTGCTGATGCCGCCTTGGATGGAGTTTATTTTCTGGCAGCTAAATCAGCGTTGACTCACACTACGTTAAAAATCAGCTGAATTCCTCAAAAATGTTTCACCTGTACTACTGTTTAGTCACGTCCACGTTACCCTACATCTGTGTAGTTGGTTTACTCCGCCCAAGCTTTGAGCTTCGTTGTTTCTCTTGGTCAGGTGCTGTCCTCCCAGAGCGAGTCCATCATCACAGCTTGTTGAGGTGTTCGAGGATGCTGGCGCTCTCAGGGTAGCAGTGTTCCCGCTGTCTTCCTGCTATCTGCCTGTTTGATTAATTTGCCGTATTTGTCTTCAGAGACCGATAAAGCCCTGCAAAGGGAAGAGCTAAGGACAGATTTGGGTGGGATTCAAGTAGACGCTGGAGCTTCCTTTTAACCATTCCCTATTCCAGTAGTTCTCAACTTTGATTGCGCCTGGAATACCAAAAGGAGACTTCACAAACACGCATGCCTGAGTGCACCGTAAGAGATTCTGCTTGATTGGCCTGGGGTTAGATGTGAGCTTCAGGATCCTGATAGGCAACCAAGCTGAGAATCTCAGGTGTTTCCACCACTCCTGGAGCCTAGCATAGGGTGAGGACTGTGAAATCAGCAGAATCAGAATGTGTCATATTGAGTATATTATTTGTTTTCTTTGAAATACAGCAGTAAGCACGTACAGACTTTATTTTTTTTCCTCTCAAAAATGTTATCTTCCTACTACAGTTATTAATTTAAGTAAAGGAAATCCTGCAAAAAGTATACCTGAGTGGGGAAAAAGAAAAAATCCCAGAAAACAGTCCTGCATTAGTTGTTTCAGGGCTTGTTTCTTTGTTTGTATGTTTTGGTGTTGCCTGCTTACCCCCTAGAAAATGTTTCCTACCACCAGCACACTCTGATGCATAAGAAGGGCCTTTTTCCTGGTTGTGAGTCCAGCACTAGCTTCATACAGGACCTATTTAATAACTGGGCTTCTAAAACGATGATTTTTCAAAGAGTGTTCCTCAGCGGAAGGAAATTGAGGAAGGGGACTTAGGGAGCGGGGCTTCTCTTGTCCTCTCCCCAGACCGCAGCCAGAGTGACACCTCTTGTCTGTCTTATGTATTGGGTTTCTGGTTTGTTTGAAGGCACATAATGATAATACTGTATTCGTTCTGTGTTCTCCAGTATCCATTCGGACCATCTTCTTTAGTTCATTTATTTCTGATTTCAGTTATTCTGCCCTCTTGCTTCTTTAATTTTACTTTGTTGCTGTATTTCAAACTTCTTTAGTTGAATTCTTAGACTGGTTTTCTTTTGTCTTTCTATTTTCTGATAAACATACTTTAAAAATATGCTTCCATCTAAATTCTGCTTTACCTGTATATTTGCCACTTTTGGCCTGTTGTGCTTTCTTTGCTGAACAGTTGTAAATTTATCTTAATTTCCTTATGATTTTTTTCTTTACCTGAAAAGTTATTTTCTTTTCTTTATCTAGTTTACAGACTGATGGAATTTTTGTTATTAATTTTTAATTTTATTATATTTAGCTGTATTATAGATTATGTTGATTTTAGAAATGCATTGAGGCTTTCTTTGTGACTTTGTACATGGTCAGTTACTGGAACTCATTCTGTGTGTGCTCTCTTTGTTGGATATTGAGTTTGAGCTTATTAATTATAGTATTCAAATCTTGTTTGGAAGTGACTTGTTAAAATCTCCAGTTATAATTATTGACTTTATTTTCTGGTTCTAACTCTAATTCTTTCAGTTATTTCTTTATATAATTTGATGCTATATTGCTAAGCCCGGGAGGTTCATGATGACTGTATCTTTTTGATAAAATTTTCCTTTTACTAGCGTATAATGTCCATTTTTGTAACTTCTGATGATTTTATTTGAAATTCTACTTTCTCTAATATTAAAATCTTAGTCTTTGAGAATTGAGACCATCTGTCATCATGACTTAGATAAAATGATGCAAACTTAATGTCAATGTGATTTAGTTGTTCCTTCTAGGAAGCTTTAGCCTGGGAAACATAAGATTGTGAACTAATAATTAAGTCCACTGTTTGCTTCAGGAAATGCCCACAAATCTGTATATTGAAGATAGTAATCTCACTGTGACAGACAACCTGCTTGTCAATGACATTTTGTTCATCAAGACCCTCACTCCCCTGTGTCAGCCAGTCCTAAGCTACTACATCATGAACTTTGCCCAGTCCTACACAGTTCTCCACTTTTGCAGACCCACTTTAACCTACTCAAGTCTAGACCCCAGAGTCCTACCATTATTCTACTTCTAACTTAACTCTCTTGAAACACTGCTTAGACTGTCAAAACGGTATTCTCCCGTACTGCAGTAAGTTATACTAAATGTGACTTTTGTTTGTTCAAAGGTTTGCTGGTGATATTTTGGGGAGTTCAACAACCTGGACATCCTACCAAGATCCTATTGACACTTCCCTTGCTGCGGAAGCCTAAGACCTTCAATTCAGAAACATGGGAAACCACTGAGGCCTACAGTGAGGGGGTAAGTCTCACAGTGGATCTCAGTTCCAATTTCTGTTCGTCAGGCTACCAAATGCTAAGTGTATTGTGTCCCCTAAGAATCCCTTTCAGGAATGCTTTGATTCTTTGATCAGGTTTGAAAACAGTGTATCCTTGGTCGAAAGCTGCCTCATTACTACAACGTTGCTTTTTGTCACTACTCTTCATTATTTTCTGTTGGTAGTTGATAGCAGGAAGTTTATGTCCAAACCTTCCAAGAGCTTAGGTTTGTCAGGTTTGCCTTTGGAGATTGCCTAGCCACTAGGTTGGAGAGCCCAGGACATCAGGTGAACAAACCACTGATTGGACCGACTGTTGCCAGACTGTCATGGGTTTGTCTCAGACTAAACCCAAGTTCCTGTCTCCTACAGGCCAGGTTCCTGCCCCGTACATATAGGTACATTCTAATACATGTGAGCCTCTTTCTAAGTGGCATAATTTTCCCAACAATTATATAGCATTTCAGTGGCCATTTGGGGAAACTTTTCATGAGAACAGAATGGTTCCTTTGAGCAGTGCCTTAGAATGGACATGGAGTAGATCTCCAAACATTCAGTGACCTGTATTTTTTTTTTAATGTTTAAGGAAGCTTGCAAGAGAAATTCAGATTCCACAGTTGCCTCTCTAACTATTCTGTGGAAGAGACAAATGAAAAATGCAAAAGGCTATCTCTCTTTTAGATCCACCCAAATCATAACTTGAATCTATTATAAAAACTTCCATTTTACTACCCCTCTTCTTCTATCCCGTAGCCCTCTCTTATCCCTTTTGCCCCTGCACTCTTTCAGACTAGCTTCCCTTTCCTTCTGGCCAGCCAGAAACTCTAAAAGCTGAATTGGCTCTGAAAGTTAACCAGATCAGAACAAGCCCCTTATGGTGGAATTTAAGCTCTGGTCATGGTCTGACCTGAAAGTGGTAAGCTGAATTCTCTGAAAGTTAACCAGATCAGAACAAGCCCCTTATGGTGGAATTTAAGCTCTGGTCATGGTCTGACCTGAAAGTGGTTTTCAAAGACTTTCCAAAGCATAGCCAGATCGGCAGAAATTTAGAGAGCAATTTGCAATAGTTCTAGGAACATGTAATTCCAGGCTCCCAGATCTACATCAATTCATTTATATGTTATTAGGAACCACATGTGCAATAAAACTGAATGGAAAAGGCACTGTGAATACCCTGAGTGTGACTTTAGAATCCTCAAATTCCATAATAAAACCAGAGGAATTTAGAAAACTATAAATTATTAGACAATGTTTTTGGAGGACATGCTCCAAAACAAGCAAACAAAAAGATGAATACATTGGAGACTTTCAGGATAGACTCTTTAACACATTTAGAAAACATTCAGGTGTAGATCTTGGAGATAATGTGACCACAGCTCTTTCCCCATTTTCTCTGAGTGGCCTTAAGTCAGAAATAGGGGATTTAATAGACGAGTGAAAGCTGGAATGGAAAATAGTCCTATTGCCAGACCTCCAAAACTTTGATGAGCAAAACAAAAGGGGAAAAAAAGGGAAATCAATGGAAGCTACTCCATTGTAGTACCAAGCGCTCAAATTTCCCATTTACCCTTCAAATCCCAAAGACTAACTGAAGAATGTTCTTTGCGACACAACCTGTTTTGGAGGATGAAAAGAGTTATCAAGAAACATCACATGAGGATAATCTCTGTCACCTTCAGAGTGACTGCTTGGTGTCACCAGAAGCCTTCAACTGAAATGTTGCAAGAGTTTTATGCCAAACCCCAAGGAGAACACATTGATCACTGTACTTTCTCAGTGTCGTTGAGAAAATTGCATTAAGGTTGCTGAAGCTATCGCTGTTTGCATGTCTCACCTGCACCAGATTAACCCCGGGAAAACTGTAAAGATGGGACATGGATGAGAACTCAAGTCTCAGGATACCTTTGAACACCTACAGATGGGTTCTACAATTACACCTTGTTATGGAGTTTGAATGTCCTACTCAATATGTGCTAATTTTCAAGATGGAACAAAACTTTTTTTTGCTGGAAAGGTATGGTTCAGACGGTAGCAAAAAAGTTAACTTGACTTTGTGTTTCCAAAATGGAGAATTCCAACCTGTCTCTCCACCATTAGAGGCACTCATTTTACTGGGATACTTACTGGAGAACTTTGCAAATCCTTGCTGTTTACCCAGAAATCGTATTGTCCCTATCACTTCCAATCCTCATGAAAAGCAGAGAAAGTCAGTGGTATTTTTGAGCTCAAATGGGTACTCATTGACTCGCGTCATAAAAACACATCACAGGTCTTCCTTTAAGGCTGTGTATTTCTCCCCCCACTTTGGGGGTCTACCTTGCAGATGTGGCAAAACACTGTAAGGGATTTCTGCAAGCAATAAAACCAGTCTTATCACCAGGAAGTATGAGTTGCATTTCCTTCACATTCTCCCAAGTGGCCTCTACATGCCCTAAAAAACAGAGACTTTGTCATCTGGAAAAGACACCATTAAAAAAAAAAAAAAAAAAAAAAGGCCTAGGGCCCACAATGGAAAGGAACTATAGGGTAATTTTGACCACTAGAACGCAGTTGAACTCCAGAAAGTGAAAACCTATATTCATGTGCCCTAGCTAAAAAAGACACAGGGTTTAACCCACCGACAACAGAATTGACATCCCTTTAGGACACTTAAAATTAGAGATTCTTAAGAATTTTTTACAGGCAGATGGTCTTCAGATGGAAAGAGCTTGCACCACAGGGCTTTGTGTCAAGGTGGTGGTTGTAGGACATGACCAGCTTCCACTCCAGACCTACAGAACTAGATTTAGATGACTGTGGCTGTGCTTGCATCTGCATGCTTTTTTTTTTTTTTAAGCTGTTTTTCCTTAGCTATTTTCTTACATGATTGTAGCCTTGAGGTTCTGGGTAGTTAACCAACCATTGTTATTTCTTAACCAGCGAAAAGTCAAGGTCTCTAACTTTAATATTATTTCCTCTCTCTGTAGTCATTTCTTGCTATAACTCACATATTGGGAGAAATGTGTGCATGTTTTGTCCAAAACAAACAAAAAACAAACAAACAATAAAGTTCTCTGTTTTGCACACATTTCCCTGTGAGGGCCAACCAGCTAGTGGCAATCCTTTGTTAGGAAGTATTTGGTTTTATCCATAATTGGACTCAAACACAAATTGGCTCTTTTTGTGGAAGAGAACACAACAGAACAGGTTAACAAAAATTAAAAACTCCTTAGAAACAGAGTTTCTGCAACCACTGAAACCATACTCAAGGACCATTTCTCAGAGATAACGTCTATAAACAAACTTTCATGGAGGAAAGACTCAGAAAGGGAACAAGGAACAGATGGTTTGTATTTAAGACCTGTCTCACATTTACAGATCTTACAAAGAAGGCTTACTATGGCGGTAACTTGATTGCCTATCAGATTTACCCTGAGTGACCCTTGGTGAACCTCTCTTCTCCACATGGGGCTTGTGCGAATAGTATATTAGTTCATATATATAAACAATTTAAAATAATACTTGGCATTTAACAGTCCCTCAATAAACTTTGGATAGAGCATGAATAACAGTTACAAATTCATATATAATTGTAAGTTATTAATGTCATGTCTGATATATTTATCTTGATTTCTTTCTTATTTTTTTTCACCCTTGTATTTAAATGACTATTCAAATAGATATAAAATTCTAACATGGACTATCTTTTCTTAAGCACCTTGCAAATGCTATCCTGTGGTATTCCTCCATCAAATAATGCTACCAAGAAATCTGAGAAAAATAATCATTTATAGCCATTTAGTGACTACTAATGTATTTTTACGGGTTTCACATATTCTAATGTATTTAGTACTTCCAACAATCTTATGACATAGAAATTATTATTATCTTTATTATATAAATGAGGAAACTGAGCTATGGGGAAGTTAGATATCTTGTTTAATTTTAGAGCTAGAGCTAGTGTTTGCCTGATTCAAAGTACTCTGGATGCAGCATCTAGGAGATCAAGCACTGCCCCCTACTGCCTCCTAAAGAATGTTGATATGATGCTTTTCCTGGTTTCATGATCTACCATTTCTTTTTGGGAACTTTTAGAATGCTTCCTTTGTCTTTGATATTAAGTTTTATTGTAGTATGTCCAGAGTGATTTATTTATCACCTCTGGCACACTTTGGGATCTTTCAGTCTGAGTTTATGATTGTTTATGGGTGTTTGTGTGTGATATATCTTTGAAATTATGGATCGCATGTCTTCAAATAACTTATGCAAACTGTTAGATTTTCCCCTTATATTTTTCTAGGATTTATTGTATACAGATACTGACATTTAACCTTTATTTTCATGTCTGTTGGCTTTTCTTGTGTTTATTCCATCTATTCATCCTTTCCTCAAGCATTCTAGAATTTTTCATCTGATTTTGAACTTACCTTCCATGGTTTGTGTCAATGATTCTTCTCTTTCTATGTATATATAGATATGTAACTTTCCTGCCATAATATACCTGTTTTATAAAACACTTTTTTGACACTTTCCTGTGATTATTAAAGGATTATTGAAATTCCACCACTCCCCAATTGTGATTGTACATCCTACCCTCACACTCAAGAAAGAATAGTGGAAAACCAGTTCATGAGTGTTATGAGAGTGAAAATTTTGAGTGACTTTTTAAAAGCATATAATTTACAAACATGAGTCGTATAATCATTATAATTAACAAACTACTTGTGGCCCATCTCATAACTGATTGGAAAAATTGGTGGTCATGCTACTGTTTTTCAGTGTCCGTGTGCTTATAGAATTGGTTCCAAACTGCCTCCTATGGGATGCAGTTTCTTTCACAATATTATCACAGCCCCGCTTTTCTAGCTTAGTTTCCCATTACTTTCCTTTTATGTGTCCTGTTTGCCAGCGCTGCTTGAAGAATTCTCTTTCTCCAATCACACCAGATAAACTATCTCACGTCTGGGAATTTTTTAACTATTTCCATAGGAGGAATGATTCTTTCCAGTTTTTTTGTTTGTTTGTTTGTTTTGCCTTACACGGGCCTCTCACTGTTGTGGCCACTCCCATTGTGGAGCACAGGCCCCGGACACGCAGGCTCAGCGGCCATGGCTCACGGGCCCAGCCACTCCGCGGCACGTGGGATCTTCCCAGACCGGGGCATGAACCTGTGTCCCCTGCATCGGCAGGCGGACTCTCAACCACTGCGCCACCAGGGAAGCCCCACATTGAAAGTTTTTGGCAGTAGTGCATCAAGCAAATCTATTGGTTCTATTTTACCAACTTCCATTTACTCACTTCATGTCTCTGTTTCACATTTTGGTAATTCTTGCAATATTTCGAACTTCACCAGCAAAAAGATTACAATTTGCTAAAGGCAAAGGTAAAGCCCTTCTATTTTATCCTGAATGTTTGTCCATGAAATTCCATATTCCTTGAAAACACAATTTTAATGCATACATAATATTTAATTAGAGATGAAGGTGGCAAAATTTGACCTCAGTTCCCCCTCTGGCTACCCCTGAACTCTCTCTTCTCTTTCCTCCACACATTTTCCAGAACATTTTCTACACTCACTGTCTCTATCTCCTTGTTTCCCTTTGTCTTTTCAACCTACTGAAATAAGCCTTATGCTTCCAACATTACACCATGTGTCCAGGGAAGCCCTCAGATTCTTTCCAGTTTTGAGGTTCATTGAAATACTTTTCTTTAAGGTCATGGTCAAATATTTCTTTCTAATCCATCAGAGTGAATTCTTTTCTCCTCTTGTCACTAGAGCACTCTAATATAAATCTTCATCTTTGGTGTGTATTCCACGATCTACATGTACGTTTCTCTCCTTGGATGCTTCCTTCTTAAAGGTATTTCTCAATGATGGGCGTAGTGCCTGGAAAATTATAAACATTTAGTAAAAGCTTGAACGGTGAGTGAGTCTCTTGTTTCTCTGAGTGACCAAACCGCCATTGCTGCTTCTTTTTCGGCTCTTTCTTCTTTCCTTCTTCCCGTCCTCCCTCTCCATCCCTTTCTCTAAATCACAGTCTGATAAAATTATATTTGCCTCTGCCTTAGCCCTTGCGTTTAACTGTAACCAGCTTGAATGTAGGGACTGGATCTCACTCATCATGGTCTTCCTTGTAACGTTAGCCTAGTGGTTTGTTGAATGTAATTAAAAGTGAGCAAGGAATTTGAAACAAAAACTTATTTATTTATTTATCCATCTATCCATTGATTGATTGATTGATTCATTTATCATTTTAACAGCTTTCTTCTGAGATATAAGTGACATACCATAAACTGAACATATCTAAACTGTGGAATTTGATACATCTTGACATATGCACACACCCATGAAATAATCACCACGATCAAGATTGTGGACCTATTCATCACCTTCAAAGGTTTCTGTGTGTCACTGCTTTCTGCTTTCTCATCTCCAGGCAACCATTGATCTGTTTTCTATCAGATAGATAAGTGTGCGTTTTCTAGAATTGCATGTAAATGAAACCATACAGTATGTACTCTTTTGGGTCTGACCTCTTCTTTTCAGCATGATCATTTTGAGATTCATCCATGTTGCTGAGGACGTGTAAAGTTCATTCCTTTTATTGCTGATCAGTATTCCATACTATGGACAGAGATACCATATTGTGTTTATCCATTCACCTGTTGATAAACATTTGCATTCCTG
>NW_006773710.1:1173732-1195184 GCF_000442215.2 Lipotes vexillifer
AAGTTTATATGAACATTCATATACAGAGCTTTGTATGACAAAAAGACAAAAGCTTTCATGAGATGGGCTTCCCTGGTGGCGCAGTGGTTGAGAGTCCGCCTGCCAATGCAGGGGACACGGGTTCGTGCCCCGGTCCGGGAAGATCCCACATGCTGCGGAGCAGCTGGGCCTGTGAGCCATGGCCGCTGGGCCTGTGCGTCCAGAGCCTGTGCTCCGCAACGGGAGAGGCCACAACAGTGAGAGGCCCACGTATCGCAAAAACAAAAACAAACAAACAAAAAAGCTTTCATGAGATGATCAGATGGTTTTTCTTTTTTAGTTGCTTAGTATGGTGAGTTACATTGATTGGTTTTTGAGTGTTAAACTAACGTTCTGTTGCTGGAATAACCCCCAGAGTTTGTATAGAATTGGTATTCTTTCTTTCTTAAGTGTTTGGTAGAATTCACAATTGAAGCCATCTGGACCTCAAGTGTTCTTTGTAGTAAAATTTTTAACTGTAAATTCAGTTTCTTTAGTGGGTGTAGGTCTCTTAAGATTAATGATTTCTTCTTGAATGAGTTTTGGTAGTTTTTACCTTTGAAGGATTTCTTTCATTTCATTTAAGTTGTCACACATTCATTGGCATAACAGTTTTCATATTTTCTTCCTTTTTAATAAATCTGTATGGTCCATCATGATGGGGCTCATTCCTGAGGTATTAATAGCTTGCACCTTCCCTCTCTCTTTCCTCTTCAGTCTGGCTAGAGGCTAATCAGTTTCATTGATGGTCTCAAAGAACCAACTTTATTTCCTTGATTTCTCTCAATTTTTAAGTTCTATTCCATCGATACTACTCTTCATTATTTTCTTCTGTCTAGGTTGGGTTTAATGTATTTTAAAAAAATTTCCTAAAGTAAAAGATGTCACTGATTTGAGACTTTTTGTCTTTCATAATATAAAGTTTTAGTTCTATAAATTTCTAAGTACTACTTTAGCAGCTTACCACACATTTTGATATGTTGTGCTTTTATTTTCATGCAGTGAAAAGTACCTTCTAATTTGCCTTTTGATTTCTTCTTTGACAAATAGGTTACTTATAATTGTGTTTTATAAGTTCCTAATATTTTCTGATGTTCTAGAGTTCTTTCTGTTACGTCTAATTTACATTGTGAACAGAAAACGTGGTATGGCTTGAATCTTTTTAAATTTATTAAGCCTTATTTTCTGGCTCACAATGTGATCAACTTTGGTAAATGTTCACTATGCACTTGAAAAGAATGCATATATATTCTTCCATGGTAGGGTGGAATTTTGTATAAATGTCAATTCAGTCAAGTTGACTGATAGTGTTATTCAGTTCTGTATCCCTTCTGATTTTTGGTCTACATGTTTTATCAATTATTGAGAGAGGAGCATTGATACCTCCAGCTGGGTTTGTCCATATCTCTTTTGCAGTTGCATCAATTTTTGTTTCATGTATCTTTAATCTCTCTCGTGTGTGCTATATTTTATCCAAAAATTGTTTGAGGGTAAAAAGGGGCTCTGATAATGATTACACTGTAACAATAGACATAGACCTCAGTTGTCCTGGGAGTACTGGTACATATATTCAATCTGCTTAAAAAGTGACAGAGATCTGTTCTTTTCTTATGTAATATGAGTCCGTAGGTGGGAAGTACAGGGCTGATGTGTGGTGGCTGCACTTTCACCAAGGTCAGAGCCACTCTGTCTTTCTGCTTTTTGCTATCTGTCTCTAGGCTTCTATCTCAAGGTTGTCCTACTGCTCACAAGACAGGAGCTAGAGCTTCAGGCTCCATGCCCTCAGCCCTTGATTTCTCATTCTCACTGGTCATTAGATTACAGAGTTCTGCATATTTTACTTGCTCAGACTGGTGCATTGAACAAGGAAGATTCACAGTGTATAATTAGAAATCCCTATTTTTTCTACTGGTACGTGCTTACACTTACTCCTGCCCGTTTCATGAAAATTAAGGTGGGCTCAAAGAGTTTTCGGCTCATTTTTAGATAATACAAAGTCTTCCAGTTCCTTCTAGACATAGAAACAGTCTGAATTTTGTAGTTTATTGCTGTAATTCAGTTTCTTAATCATATCTAAAAAAAAAGAGTTCCTGGGCTTCCCTGGTGGCGCAGTGGTTGAGAGTCTGCTTGCCGATGCAGGGGACAGGGGTTCGTGCCCCAGTCCGGGAAGATCCCACGTGCCGCGGAGCGGCTGGGCCCATGAGCCATGGCCGCTGAGCCTGCGTGTCCGGAGCCTGTGCTCCGCAACGGGAGAGGCCACAACAGTGAGAGGCCCGTGTACCGCAAAAAAAATAAATTTAAAAAAAAAGAGTTCCTATCTTTGTTAACTTGCAGGCTTCCTCCACTACTGGTCCTGTTGCCGCCTCACTACCAATGGCAGGAAGCGGGTGGTTACAGTTGCTACTCCTCAGCCTCCTTGCTAGCTGAAGGTTTTGATGCTTTGATGTCAAGGGAAGGGAAGGGAAAGGAAAAAAGGAGAGAGGTATGAGGATAGAAGGAAGAAAAGTATCTCCTGACTTTTACTTGCCTGGTAGTCTACCTTCAGTATACTCTGAGCTTGGCATATGTTAGGAGCTAACTCTCTTTGTCTACTGCCGTTCTTTTGAAACCCCTTGTACCAATAGGAGTGTTACACCTGCAGTTTGCTTGAATTGCATGGATTCATTAACTTTCCAGCTGACAGCTGATGACTTAGTTCTCAGCCAGATCCCATAATGCCCTGGAGGAATTCATGATGATGTAGTGATATCATTAGACTTCTACTTTTAAATTAATACCCTTCCTACAGTGCTGAAAATGGAATGGAAGAGTTTATGAGCAAATAAGAGTAAGGATACAATAATGAGAGCTCGGTCAAGAAAGGACATAAGTCTAACTAGGATAGTGAATAGAAATGGAAGTAGCTGGACTGATTCAAGAGAGGTAAAGGTTACAATACTTTGTGTCTTATTGGACAGAAGAATGAGCAACAAGAAAGTTTTAGAGCTAAACCTCATGTTCTGGCTCTTACCATTGGATTGGTGATGATGCCATGCAGCAAGATCTAAAAGCTGAAGAGGACCAGGTGCATGCAGGAAGATTGTAAGCTCCATGTCGGATACATGGAGTTTCAGCCACCCGTGATTCATCCACGTGGAAATGTTGAATACTTAGCCAATATACAAGACTAGATCCCAGAAGAGAAGCCTGGGGCTCAAAATATACATTTCTAAGTAATCAGTGTTTGATAATTAGAGCTGTCAGAGTGAAAAGTGATCCCTTCCAGAGAAAGTATTAGGTGAGAATGGAAAACTCTGAGACCAAGCCTCGGTGGACACGATTGTAAAAAGTCAAGAGGAAGAGGATGAGCCTGCAAAGGAGCTCGAGGAGTGACCTGTGAATTAGAAGGAAAGCTAGGAGAGGCCAAGAAAAGAGCGTGTATTAACATAGAGGTATCCACCAGCAGTGTCAAATCCTGCCAGGAGAGTAAGGTGGGCTCTGAAGAGCACGCACTAGAACACTGCTGACCTGATGGACACATTTTGGTGTAATGTTGGAAGCATAAGGCTTATTTCAGTAGGTTGAAAAGACAAAGGGAAACAAGGAGATAAAGACAGTGAGTGTAGAAAATGTTCTGGAAAATGTGTGGAGGAAAGAGAAGAGAGAGTTCAGGGGTAGCCAGAGGGGGAACTGAGGTCAAATTTTGCCACCTTCATCTCTAATTAAATATTATGTATGCATTAAAATTGTGTTTTCAAGGAATATGGAATTTCATGGGCAAACATTCAGGATAAAATAGAAGTACAGTAGGATCACTCATACATACACTCGTACACCTCACGATCAGTGGCTTGTTGAATCTGAGAATGAGGAACCTCAGATACGGAGGAACCTCAGATAGGGAGGGCTGACCATAAAGTTATAGGGCTGCTCTGAGGGTCAGTGCCCCAACCTCTGCTGTTCAAGGGTCGACCGTATAAGCAATGTAGAGATACAGTCAATGGAATATTACTGAGCCATAGAAAAATAAAACAAAATAATGCCATTTGCAGCAACATGGATGGACCTAGAGATTCTCATACTGAATGAAGTCAGAGAAAGTCAAATACCATATGATATCGCTTATATGTGGAATCTAAAAAAAGGCTACAAATGAACTTATCTGCAAAACTGAAATAGAATTACAGATGTAGAAAATAAACTTATGGTTACCAGGGGTTAAGGGGAGGAGGGATAAATTGGGAGATTAGGATAGACACATACACACTACTATGTATACAATAGATAACTAATAAGGACCCTGTGCTGTATAGCACAGGGAACTCTACTCAGTACTCTGTAATGGCCTATCGGGGAAAAGAATCTAAAAAAGACTGGGTATACGTATTTGTATAACAGATTCACTTTGCTGTACACCTGAAACTAACACAACATTGTAAATCAATTATACCCCAATAAAAACTTTAAAGAAAAAAGCTAAGTTTAGGAAAAAAGATAATACGGGAATGCAAATGTCTAAAAGTGTTTGGAATTAAAATCTAACTTTACTAAAAAAATAAAGTATATGCGAAGGTGTACGTAGGTTATGTGCAAATACTAAGCTATTTTATATAAGGGACTTGAGCATCCATGGATTTTGCTATCCACAGGCGTCCTGGAATCAATCTCCCTTGGATGCTGAGGGACAACTGTAATTTTTTAAATGGCACTTCTTGAATCCAATCCAAAGACTTTATTACTCAAAATTATTAATAGAAATTCCCTCTTTCCTTCTCTTTTCTGAACTCATCGTCTCTTATCTGTCTCTGTATGGCCATCCATCTGGATAGACATCCATCTATCCATCTATTATCTATTTTTCTCACTTTTTTCCTGCAGAGTTTATGTCAGTTTGTAATATTTAAACAGTATATAAATTAAAAACAATTAACAGGATAATAAGCTTAGGAAAATATAATGAAGAAGGAATAAAGAGGAAATAAAAAGTATGTGAAATAAATGTCACATATAGCCGAGCGAAGTACTTTATCAATGATCATTATTCATAGTCAGCCAAATGGCTATTTGTGTTTAAATACAACCTTAAGTTCATGACAGAATATATTTAACCATCCGTTTTTTCACAGGTTATTTTTGAAGTTTTGGTTTTAAAGAAAACAAGATATTTATAGGAATTTCATTATAACAAAATGGCATGCGCATAAATATATAGTTGTTTTAGAAGTGGAATGATTTCATCCATAGTTATTACACTTTAGGATACAGATAAGCTGCAAAAGAAATAACAGGAAATGCCTCTTTTCTGAAAGAACACTGTAAAGTACTATAGATAACATCACTTGCTATTTGCATTGAATAGGTCCTTTAGAGTTGACAGCATACATGAATAATTTTTTCTACAGTAATCTATTGTTTAGTAAAATAACATTTATTCTGAGAGAAATTCACCTAACGTTGTCATGTTTAAAAATGATGATCATATCTAAGAAGGCGTTAATACTTCTGAATGTCTGTAAACTAGTTTAAGCAAAAGTCAAGGTGGCAAAAGAAAATTCCTTTAAAATTATTGATTGTTAGAAACATACGGCATGAGTTTCATAATTTTGAATAATTTTTTTAGCTTGTGCCTTCTCACTTCTTTGCTCTATATAATCTGAGCTCCTAAATTCATATAGATAGAACGAAAGAACAAGCAGTGGACAAAAGTACAGGTGGAAACTGCAGATGTCACATGCATGGATTCTGGGAAAATCTATATTCAAATCATTCTAGAATTGAGATACATAAATACCCTGCCTCAGAAGCAACTTTGGTAAACCTTTTTTCATCACCACCCTTGGGAAGAATGATTTCTTACATTTGTCTAAATTGTTCATCTGCATCTTAAAATAAATTTCACCTTGAATTGCCCTCGTAGAAGATAAGATCACCAAGTAACACTTTTTTGTTGTTGTTGTTTGTTTGTTTTTGTTTTTTTATTTAATTTTTATTGGAGTATAGTTGCTTTCCAATGTTGTGTTAGTTT
Source organism: Lipotes vexillifer (assembly GCF_000442215.2). Taxonomy (NCBI): domain Eukaryota; kingdom Metazoa; phylum Chordata; class Mammalia; order Artiodactyla; family Lipotidae; genus Lipotes; species Lipotes vexillifer. Next base: position 1,179,755 of record NW_006773710.1, read on the forward strand.
GTACTGTAGAGCAAAGCAAATCAGAAACAAATATCGTATATTAATGCATATATGTGGAATCTAGAAAAATGTTAGGTATGATCTTATTTCCAAGTAACACTCTTTTAAAGAAAGTTTACTCAACTCACTCTTAATCGCCCGGATAGCTTACATTCAACTTCTTCTTAATTATGGTCTCTTGAATTTATTATTATTTAGCTGATCCTTCTATATATTTACTGGGCCTGTATTTTTTTTGTCCTTATGGCTTATATCACTTAAACTTTTACAAGTGAATTCAAAACTGGTCAGACTATTGTCTTATCAGCCAAAGCAATTTTTATTTCTAATAGTACAGCACCTATGTCATTATTTAATTTTAACTGTCTATTGAGACTTTTAAGTCTCTCTAGGACAGTGGATTTCAAAGTACAACCCCCAGACCAACAGTGACAGTATCACCTGAAAACTTGTTAGAAGTGGAAACTCTCAGCCCTGCTCCAGAGGCCTGCTAAATCAGAAACTCAGGGAGCGGTGCCTAGCAATCTTTAACAAGTCTTACAGGTGAATCTGATGTACAGTAAAGTTTGAGAATCACTAGTTTTAAAATCCCAATACCCATGCTGAACCCCAGACCAGTTCCATCAGAGTCTCTGGGGGTGGGGACTGAATATCAGGTTCTTTAAAATACTCCCTTGAGGGACTTCCCTGGCAGTTCAGTGGTTAAGACTGTGTGCTTCCACTGCAGGGGGGTGCAGGTTCGATCCTTGGTCAGGGAACTAAGATCCCGCATGCCTCATGGCATGGTTAAAAAAATTAAATTAAATTAAATTAAAAAATTAAAAAAAAAATACTCCTTTGGCGTTTTTGTACAGCCTTGATTAAGAAGCAGTACTCTGGGAAATAATTCCTAAAGTCTGAGATATTGATCATATGGTATATCTGTGTCCCTATTTGCTTAGTATCCTCTGCACCCAGCGGATGACAGGAGCTCTTGTTATAAATATCAGGGAACATGTACTACGTGTTCAGACAGTTGTATCAGTAAAACTTAGAAAAACAAATACTCAGAACTTAATTTTAATGATCAGATTTGGGATCAGCACCTGTCATCAAATCACTTTTACTTACTCTCAGTAACCAGCGAGTCCCCAGGTTCTACCCCCTGTCTCTCTGATTTTCCTCTTCTCCCACATGAATTCTATTCCAGCTTTTGTCTTTTCACCCACAGGTTTTACTCTATAAATTTCTTCATCCATACTATTGGTCTTTCAAAAATTCATATCTGCTTATGTTTCTTTTTTGCTTAAATCCCATCAACAGCTCCTTATCACCTATGAGTTAAAATGCATGTGTATTTGTGTAGCTATTTTTCCACAGACTGCTCTCCAGCATGTCCTATCTTCTAAGATATTAAATCACTTGGAATTCCTTGAATAAGCTTTGCCTTTGTTAATGTATAGCACATTTTTAAGTTCTAATAAGTGTGTCTTTAATGAATGAACAGGACTACCATTTAGTGTGTTAAAATATAAACAGTGAGGGGTTTTAGCTTCTGGTAACAGTGGACTAAGCCAGCTACAGATAACAATGATAAAATCTGTCTCATTCCCTTCCTCCCCCAAAACTTCCGACTATTTGAAGTCAGTGAGAAAGTTGCCAAAATCAGACAGAAACTGGAGGAGTATCTACTCTCGAAAGGCAAAATGAAACAAACCTACACTGTAAGAAATGCTAATGGAAGCTTGTTAGGCTAGAAGGAAATTACACAACAGGTAGAACTTGGCTCTGTAGGAAGGAATGAAAATCACCCAAACTGTAAATATGTAGTTAAATATTTTTTAAAAATTAAAAATCTGTAAATACACACCCATATTTTATTTTCTTAGACAAAGCAATAACAGTAACATATTGAGGGATTTATAATGTGAATAAATTATAAAGGGAGATGGAAATATTCAATATCTTGATGGGTTTGGGTTGCATAGCTGTAACCATTTGTCAAAATTTTACTGCTGAGATTCCAAAGCCTTTTTGTATATCTTATACCCAAATTAGACCTATAATAATAATATGAATAGTCCTTATTCATACCTATAAAGTAATTGTCATTATAATTATTATTGTTAATGTTATTGAGTGAGAAGTAGGAAGTCAATCAGATGTAGATGTAAGCAAGAACTTTTATAATTGTTGAAGCTGAGTAATGGAAGGTGGCAATTCATTATACTGTTCTCTTTGTATGTGTATGATATTTTCTGTAATTAAAAAGTAAGAGAAAATGTAAATAGTGACTATCTCAGACTTTTCTAACACCATTCGGTAATTAGATCATGAGAAAGATATTTCTGAAAAGGTACACCTTTTGAGAAAGCTATTCTCAAAATCAACACAAGGGAACAGTAATGGTCCTTTTCCCCTAAATTTCTTCACTGGGTGTTCTTCTGTTTTGTTTCAGGAAGCTGTTTCATTACTAGTGATTTGAAATAAAAATCTCAATAATAACAATAAAAAATAAAATTAATAATCTAAGGATTAACTGTTCACAGTTATTATGTTGAGATAGTCCAGAAGAGACCACATACGTATTGAATACAAATCCATCTTTGTTTCACCCAATATTTCATAAAGCTAATCTGACCCTTGGGAAAGTTCTGGAGTAAACTTTTTATTATATTTTTTTTCCATTTTGTAGAGACTAGTATATGATACAGAAATATAACCATTGTGAATGGTTATGTCAAGAATTATGAAATTTATCACCATCACTCAAGCCCTCTGGGGGTTTCATTCTATTATAAAAGTGAATTAGATTACACTGACTTTCTTGTTCCTCACAATTCATAATGATTGCTGCCCAGTGTCTAATTCTATTAAAGGTCATGTCAAATTGAATCTGTAATTCCAGTTTGCAAAATTCGAGAGTATGTTGTATGGTTTTGATTTCTAATACTTCAGCCACAATCACTATTTGATACTTTAGAATTTATAGACTAAATTGTAAAGTTACCTGCCAATGACCCACCTTAGACACAAGATGGAATCAAAAATAAATTGGCATATAACAGTACCAGAAAAAATTAATGGGTCCTCATTTCTGCAGCACATTGTGAGTCGTGATCATTATTTGTCACTTCCTCCTTTTCTCTGCATTTTATATTTGTTTTGCCCTCAGGTAGCACCCCAGCTGGTCAGGATTTGTTACCAGAGGGTATGACCTGAACTTTTATTCCCGCAAATTCTGAGCCCTTTTTGGTTCTGCTTATGTGGGTTGCAGTAGTCTTTAATCAACTTTTTCTTTTTAAAAAATACTTTCTTTTTATAGCATTTTTAGGTACGTAATAAAATTGAGAGGAAGGTACAGAGATTCCCCGTATACATCCTGTGCCTACACATGCATAGTCTCCCCAATTAGTAACATCATTCATCAGAGTGGTGCGTTTTTTACTAAAGGTGAACCCAACTGACGTATCGTAATTACCCAGAGTCCATAGTTTACATTAGGGTTCACTTTCAATGTTGTACACTTTTTGGGTTTAGACGAATTTATAATGGTGTTCATGTCCATCATTGTAGTGCCGTACAGAGTATTTTCACTGACTTAAAAACCCTGTGCGCTCTGCCTATTCAACCTGCTCCTCTCCCCGCGCCTGGCGACCGCTGAACTTTTTACTATCTTCATAGCTTTGCTTTTCCAGAATGTCATATAACTGGAAGCATACAACATGTAGCTTTTTCAGTCTGGCTTCTTTCACGTAGTGGTACGTATTTAAGGTGCCTCCACATCTTCATGGCTTGATAGCTCACTTTTTTTTGGCACTGAATGATATTCCATTGTCTGGATGGACCACAGTTTATGTATCCATTCACCTACTTAAGGACATCTTAGTTCCTTCCCAGTTTTGGCAATTATGAGTAAAGCTGCTATGAAGATCTGTGTGCAGATTTTGTGTGGCCATGTTTTCAACTCCTTTGGGTAAATACCAGGAAGTATGATTGATGGATCGTATCATAAGAGTATGTTTCAATGAACTTCTTACCGCCAGGTAAGGTATTACCAGGAGGTTCCCTAGAGCCTTGCTAGTCAAAGGGTGGTCTTCCAACCAAGAGCCTGAGCATCACCAAGGACCTTGTTAGAAATTTGAGGTCCAGTGCCCCACCGCAGACCCACTCAGTCTAAATCTGCATTTTAAGCAGATTCCTTGGGTGACTGATACCATGTTAACTGTTTCTTAAATATTGCCCCTCGAGAATCCTCTGAGTTCTTGACGTAGAGTTGCCTGGCTGTCCTATACAGCACCAGCCCTATTTCCTCTCCATCATCCTTATGTATCCTCACCAACGTGGTACCTCCTGGTGATCATATTGATTTTATATTTCTGAGACACTTTTTGCAACATGGGAGTTAGGGGTGCTTCTAATCAGTGGCAGAGTAGCTGCTCTCTAGGTGGGGGGAATTGAGGGGTTAATAAGCCCCAAATGTCCCCACTACCGTTATAGGAATTTGGCATCCATTTTGTTGAAGGCAGTGGTGTTGAAACCGTGCCCTCTAGATGCTGGCGTCCTACTGAGGGTCCCCAGCAGCCACTGCCAAGGTCAAAGGCATAGCTGAGGCAGGTAGCTCCAAGATTCACCCTGGGCAGCTCCTTCTGTGCCCCTCTGATATATTAGAGCTCCACTTAGGCTTTCTTTGGGGGAAAAAATACCATTTTCTGCTAAATAAAGGAAAGTTAAACATCTCTGGTGTGGCATATAACCAAAAGCCATTAAATTACATACAGTTCTCAGGAGAGGTAACCTATTAACCTATTATGACTTATTGCTTCCAGGAAATATTCAGTTTTTCAGATTTGTTACTTAGAGAGATCAGGGTGCTGAAAAATTAGCTTAGAAAGTTAATTTTTAATGGGAAAAGCCATGGTAAGACTGGCCCGACTATAGTACGTAATAGGGAAAACTGGACAATCAGAGAATTATCCATGGAGCCAGGTGAGGGTAAGAAAAAGATTAAGGGGGACTCATATATGTGTGTGTGTGTGTGTGTGTGTGTGTATGTGGTGTGTGTGTGTGTGTGTACACAAAGATATAGAGATTCCAACACAGTTTTTTTTTTTTTTTTGCAGTACGCGGGCCTCTCACTGCTATGGCCTCTCCTGTTGCGGAGCCCAGGCTCCGGACACTCAGGCTCAGCCGCCATGGCTCACGGGCCCAGCCGCTCCGCGGCACGTGGGATCTTCCCGGACCGGGGCACAAACCCGTGTCCCCTGCATCGGCAGGCGGACTCTCAACCACTGCGCCACCAGGGAAGCCCAATTACAGATTTTTTAAAAACTAAATTTCCTCTTGGACTCAATAAACCATATCACATAGTATGTTCATTTTAGAGAACTACAGCCAGAATTTTTCCTCAGGCTCACTCCTACAAAAAGACATAGTTTGCCAAAGTAACTGGTTTATTCTTTTGGTCACTCTGAATATTTCATCAGATTATCTTTCTCCCTTTCGTCTGTCTGCTGTCAAGCTCATTGACAAATATTTGGCCTACCTCCTGTAGCGATGAAGTAAATTAGGTAGTATTGGCCCAGCTTTTCCTTAGCTGCATGTTATGTCGCTATTACTGTTTTCTCTTTGGCCAGTGGTCCTCCTTGGCCTGCTCCCAAACTAATGCTATATGTCACTTTAGATTTTTACCGTGTCTTACTTTATCATTATTTATCTCTAAAGAGTAATTATGTCTAAAAGTAAAAAAAAAAAATACTGCTGCTTCTAAGAAAATATTCTATGAAATTATTATCTTTAGAAACTGTACTTTTGTTCTTAATATGGAAAAGGGCAGGTAAAGAAAAAACAAGTTTGTGTGATTAAAAAGGGAACACTTTCTATAATAATTGTGGGAGTTGTTTTAAAACACTGGTTGTATCGGAGGTTGCAACTTACAAATCAGCTCACATCTCAAATCAGACACAGGAATTCTATTGCATCAGATTAACTGGGGGCTGTATACTTAGTAATATATAGTATTGAAAAATTTAGGTTTTTAAATTTAAATCTCAATATTAAAATTATCTGTAACATGATGTATGACCTAGGTTGACGTCCTCTTCCTAGGTGAGGAAGAATCTAAGTAGGAACTTACTTAGGGCTGTAGAAGCAGGAACAGAAATCAGTAGAATAACGTTAATTGTAGTTTCACCATCTGATTTTATAACCCTACCCCAGTCCAAACCCAGAATCTGGGAAGGAGTGGGCCTGAAATTTATCCCCAATATTCTGTTGTAGCCAGCCCTCATCTACTTTTAATAACTTTATATTTTCTTACTAAATCATAAGGCTACATATCAAAACTTTGTAAATAAACTAGCCCTCGCTTTTTCATGTATCAGCAGTCAGTAATAAGAAGGGATAGAATGATTACCTGAAACCATTTAAATTTCTAGGTCAACCCTGTCCTTAGAAATATAATGTAAGCCACAAAGGTAATTTTAGATTTTCACATAGCCATCTTATTAAAAAAGTAAAAGAAGTAGGTGAAATTAATTTTAATAATATATTTTGACTCCACACATCCAAAATATTCTCATTTCAACCTGAAATCAATATAAAATTATTAATCAGATGCTTATTTTACAGCCTTTTTATTATACTGTCTTCAGCGTCTGGTGTGTAGTTTACAGTTACAGCACATCTCAACTAGGACTGGCTACATTTCAAGTATTCAGTAGCCATGTGAAGCTGGTGGCTCCCATAACCCAATTCACAGTTTCGTCTCTTACTCTAACTCTGAAATAGCTACAAGGTTTCAATGTTTATGTGGGTGAGCAACTGACATTCCAATTTCAGTTCCTTGATCTATTCAAATCAAACTCATTTCATCTCTCTTCCGCTTGCATCATTCTCCCTGAGGGCCACATTCTGGACTCAACGTTCTGGGAAACTGTTCCACCTCTGAAGTCATGCACCTTGCTAACGCGTCTCTCAGACCACAGCCTCCCAACTTGGCCAGTCGCTTGTCTTTGCTCTTTGGCCACGTTGAGAACACAGCCCCTCAAACCCTTCATTTCCTCCCTTTAGTCCCTGTCTTCTGCCTCGTCGCATGTATTTACTGAGCATGGGTGGTCCAAGTTCAAAGAGCCAGGTCTGAGGATGGTCTGAGGAGCAGATGTCTTGCAGGACTAAAAATTGCCTCTCATAATGTGGCATTCCCTCAGAATGGGTGCTTTGCTGTGTTCTCTTGTTTCCTCTTTACTATCAGACTCCTAATAGACCTGTCCACACTGTTTTACTTCAAAGGTGCTCAGACATCTCTACATGCCAGGATTAGCTCAGCTTCCTCTCAAGCTGCCACATGCCTCTGTACACCCTTCCAGGGTGATTTCATCTGTCCCAACGTTTTAAATATCACGTACCCTGCTAGCTCAAGTGTCAACATTCCCAGTCCTGTCTTATCTCTTTAGCTCACATAGTTCTGTCTCCTACTTGATTTCTCCAGTCGTTGTTGCCTCCTCGTCTTGCATTTTCTCCCTGGTTTAATGTCTTTCCTATCAGGCTCCCCAAATAGAAAATTAGGAGTTATCCTTTGACAACTTTATCCCCTCACCCCTGGTCTTGTACCTCATGGCTAGTTTCAACTCCCTGTTTTTCAGGCTGGGATCTCCCATGAGGAAATCTTAGTCATCTTTCCTGCCTACTAATCTCTGTGGGGATTTCCTCTAAACGAAGAGGAAATAGGGTCTTTTTTTTTTTTCTATTTTTATTTTTCATTTTTATTTATTTATTTTGGATGACCACAACGAAAGCAACAATGATTGCAATTACCAAACATGAAACACACTCACACTATGTAATAATATTGGCATTCAGTCCAGGAATCCTCCACGGTAACAGCTCCTTTACTTTGCAGTGAAAATTGATTTGTATATTTTTTGCCTCTGAGTCCTTGTGGGATTTTTTTTTTCATTATTCAAACAGAAAGTCACAAAAATTATAATCATCCTCATCAGTTCACTCAGTCCCATGTAATTAATTTTTTTTTATCTTGATCTTTTGCTAGCACTTTTATAAATTCATCAGTTTTCCGTTAGAGTTCTGAAAATGCTTATTCATCCAGTTCAGCAGTAGAGTCAGTTACCAGAAACCTGTACTTGTCAGAGTCTTTTCCGTGAATTCCTTGAAGATGAAACCCTTTTATAGGAACATTTTTGCAAAAGCATCAGAGTACACACCCAGAACTGTTTCACTCTGGAAATAAGGTCTTGATTGCTTCTTTCACAGGCAGTTCCTTGCTCTTTTGTGAAGTTTCCCAGCTCTTTCCCAGCAAATCTCGAGTTGCTCTGGGTACCAAGGAGTAGGGCAGCCAGGAACCTTTACCAACACCAAAACTTTGTTCCTTTGGGCTGATTAATTTCATCTACAACAAAAACAATAACTTTTAAATGAAGTGACTGAATCCGTCACCAAATTCTGGTACTTCTACTTTAGAAATCTCTCTCGAATTTCTCCTGTGTTCTACTCATCCATAGTCAGTGTCTTGGTTCAGGTTCTGACCTGTAGACTATTACAAATAACATCGGTACTGGCTGTTGTGGGTCCAGATGGCAAACCACTTTCCAGGCTGCCGTGAACACACGCTTTGTAAATTAGAAAGCTGGTCCTGTTATCCTCATGCTGGAAACATTTTATTATCTCTCCATTACCTGTGTCAGGTTTTCACAGGCATTATTTTAAAGTAGAACAACTTGTAGAAACATTTTTAGAAATGAAATTAACAGTAATTCTCAATATACAAAGGAAAAAAATGTATCAGGGAGCCTCACAAGAGACTGAATTTGTGAGATTCTAGCCTTGCCCCATTTTTTCAGAAGGACCATGCCAGAAAATGTCTGTGATTCACTGAAAGCATCCCACTGATTCTTTAGAAAGAGGGAGAGACGGAGATCCTAGAAACAGTGAAGGAAGTTTCACTCAGAAGGATGAGTGCAGGGCGACTGGACCTATTTTTCCTGGAAATAACATGTAATTTTAGGTCTTCTGTAATTTTTTGCTTTAAAAAGAAAATATGACTCCTAAATGGACTGCCAGGAGATAAGGGGTTTATGAATACTGGCCTTCTGAGAAGCAGATCCAGAAGCACTTCTGATCCACCCTTAGGAGGCTACCCTGATGTTCTAGGAAAGGGTAAATATTTTATCTGTAATGATAAACTTAAAAATTTTTTTCATACTTATTTTTAGTAAACATTGAAATTACTATATCTCCTCATAGTCTAAGAGTATTTCATGTTTGTTTATTCTTTGAAAACATTTTGAGAACTAAACTTACATGGAAAAGAAAAGTCATAGATTCTTAAAAATTTAGTATGATTATGTCTGTCAGCACCATCTTTCAAATTGTTTTTTGCCTGAATGGTTTGATTTTGTTTTCATTGACTGAACTATCAAAATGGCCTCAGCAATGGTGAAAGTAGACAATATTAGAATTAGAAAGCTTTAAATTTGCAGAGTTATTTCCGTTAAAAAGGAAATCTCCAAATAAGAAATCTTTTCTAATAAAAATTTAGAGTCTAAATACATACCCTGAAATAGATAAAATTTAAAGAAACTGTTTTCTATATAAGATTACAAATGTTGAGCCAAAGTTATAGACATTTTTGGCGACTTCCCTGGTGGTGCAGTGGTTAAGAATCCACCTGTCAGTGCAGGGGACACAGGTCCGATCCCTGGTCCGGGAAGATCCCACGTGCCACGGAGCATCTAAGCCCGTGCGCCACAACTACAGGGCCTGTGCTCTAGAGCCCACGTGCCACAACTGCCGAAGCCTGCGCGCCTAGAACCTGTGCTCCGCAACAAGAGAAGCCACCTCAGTGAGAAGCCCGCGTGCCGCAACGAAGAGCAGCCCCCGCTCGCTGCAACTAGAGAAAGACCTCGCGCAGCAACGAAGACCCAATGCAGCCAAAAATAAATAAAAAACAAAAAAACGAAGTTACAGACATTTTCCAATTTTAAAGGTTGACATTCGTGTTAGAAATTCATGTTAATTTTTAAATTGAGCTCATTGCTTCCCCCTGACAGTTTCAGTTATGGTTAATGTGCTTTTATTTAAGGAAAACCAAAGAGTATGAATGTAGAATTAGTTAGGGAAGAGTTTCTTCTGGAATGTTCTTGGCAGAACACAGATGATAGAAGAATAGGAGTCGATTTTCTGAAAGTCATATTTGGTTTTCAGCTGATAGTTCATTGAAAAAATTTAATATAAAGTCACTTTATTTAAAAGTTATTTTATTATTGTTGTTATAGCTGTAATCAGTCAGTCCAAAGGAACAAACTTTGGGTGTTGACAGAGGTTGCTGGCTGTTCCACTCCTTGGATTACAGAGCAACTCAAGATTTACTGGGAAAGAGCTGGGAAACTTTGCAAAAGAGCAAAGGAACTGCCCGTGGACAAAAGCAATCAAGATCCTATTTCCTTTCTTTTGAGGAAATCCCCACAGAGATTAGTAGGCAGGAAAGGACGCTATGATTTTTCTCATGGGAGATTCTAGCCTGATAGAGAGGGGTTGAACTTGGCAAGTAGGCACAAGGTCAAGACCTAGATTGTTGTAGGGAAGCACCAATTGTGTAATCAATATTCCTGAAGCCAGAAATCTCTCTGGGTCCAGTCTTAATCCACTTGCCTGACGTTAAGAGCACGCTTTGTGTTTAATAGCCACGCACAAATGGTTTTCAAAAAATATAAAGGTAGGAGTCCAGATATCTAAAAGTATAGCGTGATCATAACTGAGTATAACTTTGGAAGGGGGCAGAGCAAGGAGACCTGCTTACCTCTCTCTTCTCCCAGGGTTACCTTCAAAAGGTCTTGCTAGATTAGCAGTGAGATGACCGTAATTGCACAGCACTGAGGGGGAGCCACATGCGATACTCGATACACGCAGTGGTGACTCTTCCTACAGATCTTTCTCCTGAGGAATGTGGAGCCGGTACTTCCCTGTGCATCAGGTTTCCGTGGCAATGTCAGGATGGCTCTCTGAGGCTTCCCTGCCGTGAGTAGTAGTACCTAAAGCTGGACTTGGCTAATGACCATCTTTGGATCTTTAGCGTGGCAGTATCTGTTCCAAAGTCACCAACCAGCATCTGATGGTTCCATAATGCCCTTCAGCACCAAGGTGGTGTTCCTGAATTCTGATAACGCTTCTAATTCAGGAGCAGCAATGTCTGAATTATATGAGGAACACGCCCGAGTTAGTGGGATTATCTTAGAAAGTGCAATCACATTATTTTCGTTAGTGAAAGAAATGTGATTTTTTTGGTCTTCCATGTCATGAAGCAGGACATAAGTGTTGTGCAAATGTTCTCATAAGATGGATTTTATCCTCGTGTGGGACCGTGATGTTTATTATGAGTTTATGCAAGAAGAGCGAACATACTTGACCCAATTGGACGTGCTAAAGAAAAAGACCAGATGTACTTTCTCACTTACATAGACAAATTGAATTCAAACTTGAGCTGACAAATGTAATTAATAATAAAGTCTATATCAGGTTTAAGGATAAATTTTATTAATGATTAGGGAATGATATTTAGAAAATTTATTTACCTACTAATGTTCTTTTACCTGCAATATATTAAAAAATTTTGTTGACAGTCTGTGCTTGAAAACTATGCACAATATAGTATACACTTTATAGTCCATATGTGGGCATGACTTTTCTATTCAAAAAGACTGAGTATTAAGTTTGACATTTGGTTTTTCTTATTGATTTTAAATAAATATTCTAAAGTAAGAAATGGGATTTTACCTCAAAGAAAGTGAATTTAAACAAAAGTATCTACTACACCTTGTCTTTAAAAGCAACCACTGGACTGCTAAAGCAGTAATAGTTTTAATGTTGGCCCCTAAATGTTGCCATAAGTGTTTGGAAGCATTGTACCTGCCATCAGTACCCATGCCACGGGATAATTCAAACAGCAAAATATGTGAATGTGTTGTGCCTGCCTTCTAAATGACTGTTGTATTTTACTTTTCACACTTAATGTACACTGAAGGAATGGATAAAATGTCACCTGAGGTCAATCATAAGGGTGCATTTTATGTGATGGCTCCAGGATAGAATTTAGGACATTTTCCCCGAACCACGACCAAGGTTAGGGGTGCTGGATTTACCTGTTATATTCACATTAGGTCACTTCCCACATGAGTAGAAATACAGTGGAACCATAAGACAAAGAAAGAGCAGAAATCCCGGTGGTCTTTGCTCCTCGAGTTTGTAAAGGCAAAGAAAAAGTGGAATTCTCTAAAACTGTCAGCACTGAAACATCTCAGGTCAATTCTTTAACCAAAGGTTAAGTGAGGAAGGCTAGTCTTGTCTTCTAGACACTTAGCTCTCTTTTTCCTAAGCGTCTTTACTTCCCATTTTGCCTGAGAGTCTCTTAAAAAGAAAATCATATTTTAAAGTGACTCTTTAGTGATACAAATACAATAGTCCTGAATATATCGGTGTCGCAGTAATCGTGTTCAGAAGTTAAGATAAGCTCAACACTACAAAGCATGCACTGAATGCCTTCCCCCCAGGTGGCAGAAGGCACACAATTTTAGTGACAAACTCACTGATATTTTATCTATAGGAACTGTCACAAGACAGCCATGTTAAATTGGAATATGGAAAGATGTTTCCAGAATAAAAATAGGAAATGCAGTCTTTTCTTAAACATTTAGGGGCATTAGAGATGTTCCATTGAAATTTAGGTTCGACTCACTTTTGCTTATAGTTAAATATCCGATCAAGGGATAAGCAAGCATCTCGTTACTGACTGGTGGCTATAGATTGGGGGCTCCTGGTTCCCCAGCTGCCAGGTACATGCCAGGAGGCTTCTGAAAGAGTCAGCCAGCCAGCCTGGAACTCACACTTCATTGAGCTGCGTTTTTCCCTGAATCCTGTGTCTGTCTACACAGTGTCGATAAAGAACATTTTCAATGCGACTGAAGGTAAACTCCATCTTTCCCTTAAAGTTGAATGATAACACGGAGTGAGCAATCGATTTAAGAGAATATTAAGACCTCTTTTATCAGTGATCAGACACTTTGGATTAAACATCCCTGAACTTGAATCAGAGCTCTGCCTGTCACTGGTGCTGTGAATTTAAGGATGTTATTTGTTTTCTCTCTTGAGAAAGTGGAGGGAAAACATTACCCTTTGAGGCCAGTTTAAATGACCACTGGTGTGGACTGAATGTGTGTATGCCCTCAAAAGACATATGTTGGGATTCTATTCCCCAGGGTGATGGTATTGGGAGGCGGGACCTTTGGGAGGTGATTAGGTCATGAGGATGGAGCCCTCATGGATGGGATGAGTGTTCTTATGAAAGAGACCTCGTGTAGATCTCTGGCCTCTTCCTCCACATGAGAACACAGAGAGGAGAAGCCAACTGTGAACCAGGAAGGTGTCCCTCACCAGACAGTGTGTCTGCACCTTGATCTTGGACTTCCCAACCTACAGAACTTGTTTATAAGCCACTCACTCAGGCAGTGGCATTTTGTGATAGCAGCCCTAAGAGAACCACCTATAAACTTTCTTCACATTGTAGCCAAGGTGCTTTTAAAAAGGAAAATGAGATTGGTATTGGCTTGTTTAATATACCCCATCACACTTAGAAAAACTTTAACCCCTTCCCTGATCCCCAGAGCCCTCTGATCTGACCCAGTACCTTCCAGACTCCTTGCCCACCACTCTCCCTCCCAGTGACCAGGCCCCGGACTCCTGAAAACGTTCTGCCACTCATGAGCGGCACGAGGCCCACGCCTGCCTTGGCTGGTTGTAGAGCTCTCTCTGTAGGGTTCCTGCGTGTCTGGTGCCTTCTCCTGTTGTACTTCTCTAGTCCTCCTGGTGGCCTTCTAGGGCCACGTCGGCTAAACCAAACCTGGATCTCATGGTGACACCCCCTGCACTGCCTAGCTGCAAATTCAGTTTCAATTATAGGATTAACACAAAGATCACTAACTGTCCCTCGCCGCTAAAATGTAAGCTGCATGAGAGCAGGGGTTTTTTAAATCAAATGGCGTATATTCGGTGCCTAATGGTACCAGATGCAAGGTTGGTCCTTGATAAAGGTAGCTTCTTTCCTCTCACGTCATTGATTAAGTATCTACTATGAACAAAATGCAGTGTTGGTTTGGGAAAAGGGAAGCGCTACAATAAAGTCTCTGACTTCAGAAATTTGCAATATAATGCAGACGTCAACAACAATAGTGACAAAAATATAAAAATTTAAATGACAAATTAAATTTCAAAATAGAGTTTGGGTACCTCCCTTAAAATCAAAGTAAATGGACAGAGCATAATGTTATAGGAGGACATACACTGAAGGCTGAGGTAATCATAAAAAAGGTTTTATGGGGCAAGATTTAAGTTTTAAGCCTAGGTATTGATATTATTCTTGCAGTGATAATAGAATGAGTGAGAAGTTTTAAGGGACCAAAAAAGTAAGATGAGCTTGAGAAACAGTGATGCATTTATACATAGGTTATATTTCAGTATAGGAATATATAGGAATATACATGTAATGTGAAAATAAGAAAAAAATATGGTTTTAAGAACTCACTTATAATTCTATGATTTCTTACCAAATCCCATAAGAAAAAAAAAATCTGCTTATTCCTTCAAAGATACAGACTCAGACACCAAACACTGTTTGATCAGTGATCATGTGGAATGCTAGTGTGCTGTTATAAATGTTTTCAACATGAAAATGTTTAATAATGCTCTATCAAATAAAACAGCATTTTACTTGGCATAATAATGATATAGTTTATAAAATTGTAAAACTAGTGTGAAAAAATATCTTGTATAAGTGTAAAGATTGTCAAAGGATATACAAAGTATGTTACTCTTACCAAAATAACTAATAGACCCCAATGCTTTGCCTTAAAAAAGTCCTATCTATTAAAGTCTAGGATGATTACATAGCAGAACAAAGCATTTGGAAATCTGGGGCTTGGAAGCTTGGGTTTGAATTCCTACGCTGCCATTTGCCAGCTGGGTCACATTCAGCAAGTATTTAACCATTTTTGTGCCCCTGTTGTCTCATCTGTAAATTGGGAATGATTATTGTGAAACTAAATCTTATGCTGTTATTAATTAATTGTAAAGCACTTATTATAGTGCCTGACACATAGTAGGAGCTTTATAAATGTTAGGTAAAAACCAAATAACATTCAACTTCAGGATGTCTAGAAGTCATCCAAGTGGTACACTTGAATCTTACTGATTCTGTTTTAGCCCTAACTCTGGCTGAGGTGATGTGATTGTGATCAGAACAGAGTTTAGAGTGATTTAACCCAAAATTCTGAGTGTAGTATAGAAAGTGGTGGGGTCAGCTTTGGGGACAGATGAGCTGACGAGTGAGAAATTTAGGATCAGGAAAGATGTGGAGTGGCACCATTTGAAACCGAGGAAGGGAAAG
>NW_006773712.1:0-208 GCF_000442215.2 Lipotes vexillifer
TCCCACATGCCGCAGAGCGGCTGGGCCCATGAGCCATGGCCGCTGAGCCTGCACGTCCGGAGCTTGTGCTCCACAACGGGAGAGACCACAACAGTGAGAGGCCCACGTACCAGAAAAACAAACAAACAAACAAAAAAACTTTTATTATTTGGGGCTTCCCTGGTGGTGCAGTGGTTGAGAGTCCGCCTGCCGATGCAGGGGACATGGG
>NW_006773713.1:0-927 GCF_000442215.2 Lipotes vexillifer
GGAGAAGAGCGAGCTGAAGATGGAGATCGACGACCTCGCCAGCAACGCGGAGGCCGTGTCCAAGTCCAAGGTGCCCAATACTGTCTTCACATGAGCATAGTTAATAACCTGTAAGAACTCTCATTGCTCTCTGGCGTTAAACACTGTTTATAGGCAGTTTATAGCACTGATCTAAAATGTTGTATTCTAATATATTCCATTTTATTTCATTTTCTTTGAATGCTGGATATAATTTGTTAAGATTATTTCAAAATCTACTTTGTCAGTGTCAAGTATCATTGGGATAAATGAATGAGTTCCAACAATGAGCACTTTTGGGAGATTATACACCCGTCATACCCGAATCCTACCATGTTCCATAGAGTTGGGGCCATCAGTTTCTACTCACACTTGACATAAATTTATTCACTCTAAAAATATTTTAAGAATCCAGTGGTGACTTTTTTTTTTTTTTTTTTCTTTTTTACTGTATTCAATGTCTCATCTTTCATGGGTACCTGTGCCGTAGGGAAACCTTGAAAAGATGTGTCGCGCTCTAGAAGACCAAGTAAGTGAACTCAAGACGAAGGAGGAAGAGCAGCAGCGGCTGCTCAGTGACCTGACGGCTCAGAGAGCGCGCCTGCAGACGGAAGCGGGTAGAGATCTCCCTCAGGCCCGCGATTATGGCCTAGGCAAAAGCATTTCCGGGGGTTCTGAATTAACAGCAATACTCCCATATTAGAGGGGAGTAATCAACTATAGGAATTTGCTGAGTGGGTTAGAAGAAATTAAAAAGAGCAAGAAAGAATCAGAAGACTAGTTTATTTGTTACACTACAATAGCAATGCTGCTTTTTAATCTAGCCAGTTCTATAACAATATTTATAATTAGATAAAGTATATATTTGTCATGTACATATAATTATATATACAAACTTTAGGCTTGTTT
>NW_006773714.1:0-3409 GCF_000442215.2 Lipotes vexillifer
CAGTGGTTGAGAGTCCGCCTGCTGATGCAGGGGATGCGGGTTCGTGCCCCAGTCCGGGAAGATTCCACATGCCGCGGAGCGGCTAGGCCCTTGAGCCATGGCCACTGAGCCTGCGCGTCTGGAGCCTGTGCTCCACGGCTCCACGGCGGGAGAGGCCACAATAGTGAGAGGCCCACGTATGGCAAAAACAAAACAAAACAAAACAAAACAGCTTACAAATCAACAAGAGGGGAAAAAAAAAAACTCAAAAATTGGGCAAAAGATTTGAACAGGCACTTCATACAAAAAGATATCCAAAAGGTCAATGAGCATATGATAATGTGTTCAATACAATTACTCATCAATAAAATATAAATAAAATCACAGAGAAATACCACAGTGGTTAAAATTACAAAATTAATATCAAGTGCTGGTAGGAATGTAAAATTATAAATCCACACTGGAAAACTGTTTGGCATTACCTACTAAAAATAAATCTACACCTCGTTACAATAGCCAAAAACTAGAAATAACCCAAATGTCCATTAACAGTAGAATAGATGAATGAATTTTGGAACGTTCATATTGAATATCACACAGCATCAAAAAGAATGAACTACTGATACCCAAACAACGTGGGTGAATCTCAAAAACATTATATTGGGTCAAAGAAGCCAGAGACAAAAGCATCCATAGTGTGTAATTTATTTATATGAGATTCAAAAACAGGTAAAACTAATCTATGTGATGGAAGTCAGAATAGTGGTTACCTCGGAGTAGGAAAGTGATTTCTAGCGATGAGGTGGTCACAGGAATTTTCTCTTGTGATGAAGATGCTCTATACTTTTGTCTGGATGGTGCTTACACACGTGTATTGATATATGAAAATTCATTGAACTATACATTTAATATTTATAGCTCTAGCACTTACAACTTTTGACTGGCAGACCACATGGATCTGAAGGTATCTCTGGTAGATAAAGATGTCTCTGGTAAGCCCCAATGGGTGAATCATGGGACAGGCCACAGGGACTCTGCATCAAGGCTTTGCATCTCCAGCAGAAGACAATACACCTTTCTCAACACGATTCCTCACACATTGCTGAGACTTGGGAGAGACTAATCACAGAGTATCAAGTTACTATAAATCCACAGTTGCCTGTCTTGAACTGAGATGCTATCAGACTCACCAAATCATAGGAGAGTGATCACAGCAGTCATGCATCATATACTGAATGTGGTATAACTTAGGACAAGAGCAGGTGCAGAAGACAAAGTAAGTTGGATGGACAGTTGGCCCAGATCCCCATATCACCTGTATCACTGATGCTTCTCTCGAATGTATGTATGTATTTTTGTGTATGTGTGTGTGCACACGTGTGTATTATCTCCAATAGATTTCCTACAGCCAGTTGACAGTTTAGGAAGAAAGGCCTGATACAAGGATGATTTGGCTAGATATATTGGTGCAATATATGTAACACTCAGGTGGGGGGCCTTAAAGGTAATTAATGAGGGTAAACTTGTCATTGCCCATAGCTAGCCATTCAACTATTCCTCTAACTTGTGGAGAGAAAAGTTTCCTGAGATAAGATATTCATGGACTCCTGAAAAATGGCAAATGGGTTGGTTGGCTGATAATGGATCTGGAAGGAGGACAGTTGGAATATTGGGTGAATGGAGGTATGGGAAAAAGATGTGGGATGGTACACAAAGTGTATGAATCTGTATATCCTGTATTCATGCCAACCAGAGACATCATTGCAGAAGAGGCATTAAACAACCAGGTATAGCCAGTAAGTGTTGGGCAGCCTCTGCTTTCAGCCACTCCAGTGATTACACAGTGAGCACACAAATGCATTAGGCATGGTAACAGGGGTGGGGGCTTTGCACCAGCACAGTCTGCACCTCACCAAGGCTGCTTTACTGTGCTGAGTATCTGTTCTCAATATGGTACCTTCCTCTTAAGGAGACCAATAAGTCAGGTGGTGGCATGCTGATTCCTTCTACCCTACAAAGGGAAATGATTCACAGTGAGTGCAGATGATACACATCACAAGTATGACTTCCCCCTTCTTGTGTGCGGTATCTTGATTAGTACCTCTATTGGAGGGCCATTAGATTATCTGATTTCTGATACAGTTTCCCACATAGTATCACCTCAGTCCAATAGGCCCATTTCACAGCAAAGGAAGTGACAAAGGGCAAATGACCAAGGGATTCACTGGTTCCAACACATATTGCATTGCTCGGAACTTGTAGACCTGATAGAAATTGTAACCTGACACACAGATTTAAGGCAGTGGATTGTTGATAACACCCTGAAGAATTGGAATACTGTATTCCTCCAGTATAGACTGTGATAGTAGTATTTGCCTACTCTGATAGGTAGAATACATATAACCAGCCCCACCATAAGGGTAGAGAGGACAGGGGTTGGCCCTCTGCTTTTACAGAGCTCTATCTTTCCCATAAGCGCAGGTCCAGAAATTATCAAAAAGGGAAGTTTTTCAAAAGTAAGCTTCACTCAGCCCTTGTGCCTTATTTATTCATCCTCCAGACAGATCAACAAGCTGCAGGGCATGTCCAACGTGAAACCCTAACAGGGGTGCCCACACATTTCCGGATCTGTGCTCAAGGATGTACCTTCTGAGTTGCTATCTAAAATGATTTAATGGTTATTGCCTTTGAATACAAGTTGATTCTCCTATAAGGTTCACGGCAGCTGGGAAACAAGACTCTATGTACACTAAAAGAAATATGGCTTTTTGGGAATTAATGTCAAGTTTCTATTTCACTGTCAGACAATAACCAGGGATGAATCTCTGCATCTCCTGAGTGCCTCTTGAATGTTTAGGAGCTGGAACAACATAAAAATTTATGAAACTATAATAAATTCCTATATTTGGGTACCTGTAATATTCATGGGGTCACCAGAGTATAACTTAATATGTGTGTATCCTTTTAATTATGAAGGTATTTCCTGTTCTTATCTTAACCTCTGAAGATCTCGCTATTTCTCTGGCTTCCTCAGAGACAGAGACTGCCAGTCCTCTTCAGTCTCAGAAGGGGAACAGTGGTTGTCTTCTTTACGTCTCTATAGGGAGCACACTGGTGTAAGTGAGACCTACTGTCTCATGCCCTACACAAAGCCCTCATGACAATTGAGAAGGTGCCCTGTGGAGATAATAAATGAATAAAGCCTTCTCTTCTCTTAGGCAACATGAAAAGCCAGGATCCTTCCTTGGCAGTTCTCAGAGGAGGAACAAGCCTTCCAGCACCATCAGGAAATTTAGCCACACCAGGTATGTTTGCTTTTTCTGCATGAAGATTTTTGTGAGGTCCTTACACAAAAATCATCCCTAGATACACAAGTTTCTTAATTACTTTTGTGAGTTCTGGTCAAATATATATATATATATTTTTTTTT
>NW_006773715.1:0-399 GCF_000442215.2 Lipotes vexillifer
TAAATTTCAAAACGAAAACACCATGACAGTGAAATAGAGAGACATTCTTACTTAATTCATTCAAGGCTCGGGATGACACCTGGATGTACCACATCTATACCCACAGCTGTGTGAGACATAAGGCTGGACACTAGGGGCTGACAGGATTGGTGAGGTTTGGTAAGCAAAGGCAAAGCCTTTGAAGTCATACTGCATGGTATCCATTCCATGGGGACCAACTCCCCAGGTTTAATGGATTCTTCCTTCCGCTAAATCATTCATGGGTAACCCAGAGTATGGTCCACCGTGTATCGGGCAACGTTCCTAAAATGCATCTCTGTTTACATGCCCTGGAAAACGTGTTGGCCGTTCAAGACGCTTTCCTGACACTGCTCACACTTGCAGAGTCAGTGCCTTCAA
>NW_006773716.1:0-815 GCF_000442215.2 Lipotes vexillifer
TTAGGGCATGGGTTAGTGTTTGCGTACGGTCTAGGATTAGGGCACGGGTTAGGTTAAGGCTTCTGGTTAGGTTTAGGGAAAGGGGACGGTTTAGGGTACAGGTTAGGGTACGACAACGGCTGAAGTTTCGTGTACGTTTTAGGGCACGGGTTAGTGTTAGCGTACGGATTAGGTTTAAGCTATGGGTTAGGGTAAGGCTTCGGGTAATGGTTAGGGTTAGTGTAAGGGTTAGGGTTAGGGTTAGGGAACGCGGACTGTTGAGGGTACAGGTTAGGGTACGACAAAGGATTAGGGTTAGCGTACTTTTAGGGCACGGGTTAGTGTTCGCGTACGGGTTAGGATTAGGGCATGGGTAAGGGTAAGGCTTCAGGGAACGGATAGGGTAAGGGTTAGGGTTAGGGAACGGACGGTTTAGGGTTAGGGTTAGGGAACGACAACGGTTTAGGGTTAGCGTACGTGTTAGGGCGTGTGTTAGTTTTAGCATACGGGTTAGGATTAGGGCACGGGTTAGGGTAAGGCTTCGGGTAACCGTTAGGGTTTGGGTTAGGGTTAGGGATCGGGAACGGTTTAGGGTACAGGTTAGAGTATGACAGAGGTTTAGTGTTAGCGTACGTGTTAGGGCACGGGTTAGTGTTAGCGTACGGATTAGGTTTAAGTCATGGGTTAGGGTAAGGCTTCGGGTAACCGTTAGGGTTTGGGTTAGGGTTAGGGATCGGGAACGGTTTAGGGTACAGGTTAGACTATGACTATGATTTAGGGTTAGCGTACGTGTTAGGGCGTGTGTTAGTTTTAGCATACGGGTTAGGATTAGGGCA
>NW_006773718.1:0-312 GCF_000442215.2 Lipotes vexillifer
CTCTAGAGCACAGGCTCAGTAGTTGTGGCGCATGGGCTTAGTTGCTCCACAGCATGTGGGGTCCTCCCGGACCAGGGATCGAACCCGTGTCCCCTGCATTAGCAGGCGGATTCTTAACCACTGCGCCACCAGGGGAGTCCAGTCATTTTGTTCTTAAGGAGATGATAATGACTGAAACATGCTTAGAATAAATGCCCTGTGCTTTAATGTGTTATTTGAGGCAACTCCATAAAGAAGAAAGTGAGATTTTGAACTGTTGCTGATTTTCAAGAGGATAAAAGTATGCAAATCACCTTTATTTTCCATTATAAT
>NW_006773719.1:0-215 GCF_000442215.2 Lipotes vexillifer
ATGGTGACAGGGTCTGTGAAACTGTCCTTGCAGATGGAGCAGATGAACTCACTGGGGAAACACTGCGTGAAAGCAGATTCCATGTTTCTGAGAAAATAAAAGGAAAGGACATTCTTTACCCTTGGCATGTGAGTTGAGCTTTGAGCCTTCTTTCACTAATACACATATGTACTGTAGGAGGACAGGCCATGTTTTGAATAGGATGGCAAGGCACA